>NW_010249493.1:75910-102796 GCF_000690775.1 Eurypyga helias
TGAGACACTTGTCTCCCATCACGCCTGGCAATGTTATTTAACGAGTGGTGCTGAGCTGTGCCTGCATGCGTGCCGGGCGCTCCGGCCGTGCACCTCCAACGCGGGGTGTGGGCCATACGAATGGGTTTGCGCAAGATTCGTCTGTGACCGCCGGACTTTGGGAACTTGTGGACGCTCGCTGGCAGGTGGCAAATAAAATATACATGGTGCAAAGCATGCCTGAGCTCAGCAAATAGTGTGCCTAAGTCCTAAAATTATCCAAGACTGTCTCCATAATCTTTATGGGAGAAAATTAAGTCTTCAAAGCAAGAAGGAATTTAAACTATCCCTGGTTCAAAGAAAATTGCCACATGCTGACAAACATTAAGAATGATAATATTTTGCTAAAGCCCCAGTAAATCGTTGTGTGGTTTCTCTGCATTTCCTTTCCCATTGCTGTTCATTGCTCATACATCCACATTCACACTGGGAGGTGAAGGAGGAAAAACTCCCTATTGAAAAGAGAAGAAAAAAATCATTTTAATTTGGTACAACGCCCTGGGATACAATTTTGACTCAGTAGCATTGCTTCCTGTGCAGGCTGCTTCTTCCAAGCACCTTTGGAGCATTTGCTGAGTACCAGAACATCCCAGCCTAAACAGAAGCTGTCAAAAGTCTTATCAATCTGCCGTATTAACAACTGTAATTAAAAGCATTAAGCAGATGCACTAAGAGCCTCTCTGGGAGGGTCCTAGAACCTGCGTTTGCCTCTGTGTTGAAGTAATTGCTTCAATTACAGTTGCAGGTGGTTAAATGTGTGTCTGTACTCAGGGAACGTGAAGGAATATGAGAAGGAGCTAAGAAACGCATTTCTGTCACAGGTTTTTGAAGTACGAGAGCATGTTGTCAGGGCACCCTTAGCAGCAAAGGAGGTGGAGGGGAATGCAGAGGTGATGAGGAAGGAGCTCACGGTGCCGGGGGGGAAACTCGGCTCTGCCACACCAGCCAGGTGACAAAATCAAACTTTCTGCTCTCACGCTCCAGAACTTTTTACCCCCCAGGCAGCTTCAGGCTGAAGCAATTTTCTGGATGGCTTCATGAGCAGGACAGCAAGAAGAGACCCAGCTGTCGCAAGACACCAACATCCCATAACTCCAGGCTCTTCTTGCCCATCACTTGTGACTTCAGGGCATAGGCAGTTCTGGAGGCAGATCTTTACATTTGTTTATTAATGGACAAGTGAAAAAGTCTAAAGCAGAACACAAGATGCAAACTCCCCCTCCACACACCCCTTCACGCATCTTTTCCAGGAGGCTGGAGCTAACTCCACATCCACAGCTTGATCACACATGTGTGAAAGGGATCCAGACTTGAAAACTGGAGGTTGGAGCAGCAGCGGTATGAGAGCTGTGTCTGTCTTCACGTCCCAGGAAAGGGTCTGAGTCCAACAGCGAGGAAGGATCTGCCTCCATGCAAACTTCCTCACCCCAGTCACTTACCAGATTAAGTCTTGCTTATGGCCTTATAGCTCTTCCAAAGTGCTGGGTTAATCCAAGTCTGGATTTTAATTCAGAACCAAATTCCAATTTGTTTCAGTCTAACCAGCTACAGAGACTGTTGCATACGTGCAGCAGCTGACAACCGCTAATGGTTATCATACGGTTAACATTCAGTTGTAAAAGTAACGGTAATTGAGTAATAAGGAGGGAAGAGCTGAGGCCGGTCCAGCAATGCCTCACTTACATAGCTGCACAGAGACAGTAAATCAGGGAAGTCAGTTCCCATTACGCAGTTTCGCCCTGGAGCAGCTTAGCTACTTTGGCAGCGCAGATGACATTAAACAGATGAAGAACAAAAATGGCCCGAATATGATTATAATACATATGTGTAGCTGTCACAGCCCCCTTTCAACTTGCACCATATGAAAATAACCTCATCAAAACAACTTTCAGGGCCGAGGTTAATTGCAAAAAAGCTCTAAATAAAATAGTCACAAGGCCCCAAATATTGTTATTAGTGTGAGGCAGCAGCTTGCTCCGAACTTTGCAGAACAAAACGTTTGCTCGACACTTGCAAACCTTGCCATAAAAGAGAGAAATCCTAATGCTCCGTGGGACCAAACCTATACCTGGTTTTTAATATGCCCCAGGTTGCTTATTGTCTGGGCAGCAGAACCCCCGTCACTGGTGAGCCCGAAGCCAAGCCCTGATCATCCACCGACTGACTGCGCAGCGTCAGGCCACGGGGGAACACCTGGCCCCAACTCTACCTCCCCCTACACCCTTCTCCTTTAAACCCAGCGCCCATCGCCTTTAAACCCAGCAAAACGTGAGGGTGGAGCTGGGCTTCGTCGCTGCACGACAACCCTGTCCAGGAAGCTTGGCATGAGGCTGGATGCGGCTGTGCTGGGTCTTCATCACAAAGCTTAAAAACCACGTGAAGACCGCTACGCATTTTTTCACACGTGTGAAAGGAGCGGAGACCTTCCGGGAAGATTTGTGGCTCTCGCGACCACCTGGCGTGCGATTTACCGTTCCCCTGGTGCGAACGTGGAGCTGGGTGAGACTCAGAAGTTCTGACAGAGTTTTGCTTTCAGAGTTGGGTTTGTTTAAGTGACTCAAAGGGGTGCTGAGCCGCCTGGCTCGAAGCCAAAGAAAATGTTGATGCAAATCCTGCAAAGTAAACCTCCCCCCTCTCGGAGTCACGTGCCGTTTAATTGTTTTCTATTTTATTTCATGCAACGTCTCCAATTGATCAGTATGACAAGCAACATGGGTCACGTGGCAGCACGGAAGTATTTCTTATTTTCTTTCCACAAGGCTGGAAAAATCTACCTTCTTCTGGCTCTCCCCTGCCAAATGCCTCATGCTTCAGCTTTTAAGAAGCTGTAAAACAGAGTTTAGAAACTGAATCAGCTTCGAGACCAAATGTCCCCAAATGCCAGGGTAGTTCATGTTCCATAAATGACTCTGAAACTATTCCCCGAAGTTTGACTTGGCCACCCTCTTAACTTCCTGTCCCTCAGTCCAAGACAGCTTTAGGTCATTACAGCATCTCTCCATCCAGGCTTTCCCCCCAGATCTGCTCTTTGTCCCACACTTCTTTAGAATGACGGGGAGCATAGAGCTCATCAGCGAGTGTTGTCCCCTCTTTTTTAATTTTTAATATCAAAATATGTTTTCCCACCACCAGCTAATTGATTCCTTAGCACTAAAATGTCAAGCCGTGATGGTTGTCTGTAGGAACCTAAAGCTGCACACTTTCCAGTGCTAACAAGAAGGACAAATGGTCTAATACCAGGCGATGCAGAGGCCAACATAACGTAACCGAAGAGCTGCCTGAGAGCCGCCCCTGCAGCATCTCCTCTCGTACTAAAGAGCATCTTCTGGAAGCAGCTCAGTTTCTGGCTGCGACAGCATTTGTGGCATTCCAGGATGAAATTCCTCTCCCCTGACGAGGGGCGAACACTGCAGACTGCTTCCTTCCAGCACTTTGAGCCAAGAATGGTCTATAGGATTCAGATGGCATTTGGTTTCCTAGTCAGACTTTTGGGATGTTGGACTATTATGTGGTCAAAGGGAACAGAAGACATTAAAGATGGGAGAAAAGGGCTCTGGGAAGTGATAAAATGACTTCAGTCTTTATCCAAGCTGCTGACTGGAAAATGGAAGGGCCCCCCAGCAGCACAGCCCAAGGAGAGCTGCCCTTCCCACCCCACTCCAGGGCAGGTGGCAGACCAAAACCTGTTTCCTGATGATCCTCTTAATACTGATCAACTCCTTGTGACTAGGGGCAGACAGGTTTTTATGCCAACACCTGGGGAGGAGGAGGGGGCAGAAATGCTGCTCTCAGCTCCATGTGGGATCGTTAATTAAGGTAAGTGCTCTTAGCTGGGCAGGGAGAGAGTGCTGCTGGGGCTGCCTTGGGACTCCTGGCAGGGAAACTCCTCTGGCACCTGAAATAGCTGGTCTTGCAGCTCTGCGGGGATTTTTTGAAGGTAAGATCCTAAATTTGTTCTTTCCTTTAATGAACTTTGGTGCTCCAAGGCAGAGAGTGAGTTCTGCTCTTGATGTAATCCTCGTCTCTTTTTTGTATTGGAGGAACAGGGAGCTTGTTGCTTTTCTGGCTGTTGCAGAGGCTGGGGCTGATGGCTGCTGCTTTTTGTTTCCAGTGGGAGTTGATGCAAATCAATCCCACTGGTTTGATCCACGTGGGTGACAGCAGCCCTGGAGGTTTGAAATAATGCTAAGAACAAACTTCATTAAACTTGCTGCATGTCATGTGGCTTTCAGGAAAAAAAAAAAAAAAGGTTTAAATCCGCTGCCACTGTCCCCAGTTTGATCTGTGTGCTTACAAAACTCGGGAGGCCTTATAGTGACCCCAGGTTGGACTCGGAGCTTGCTTGGGTTTTTGGGATGTGTTGCCAATCTCTTTTATTTGCACAAGGGTTGCGTGCACAAGCGTGTGTGGTTTCTACAACCCATCGGAACTAAAGTGCCAGATCTTTTGAAGTTTGTGTTGTAGCAAATTAATTCAAGACTTTTAGGATCTACTTGCAGTAGGTTTGGGAGGGTGCAGGAGGAGCAGCCTGAGAACGACCTAGAGAGCTGTGTCTTCTCCTCCTTCGCCCAGAGACACGGGGTGTGTAACAGCGAAACGGATTGTGTTACCCGGGTGTGAGAGGTCAGGATGGGTTTCAAGGGCCGTAAAGAAGCTGGCAGGGAGGCTGTAGGCCAGCGCCTTGGACAGAACAGATTAAAATGGTTTTGTGGGTTTGGCCGATCAAGGACCTGTTTTGTTTTAATTGAATTTGCTCCTCAGTTTTTCTATCAGTGGTACGTGAACCATGAAACACACCTGTGGTCTGTATGAATCAGCTGGGAAGGGGTGAAATGCGTTTGCCAACAGTGATCCTCTTCGGAGTACACGCTTGTTTTGGCTCCTGAGAAGAGCTCTGGGTTATGACAACAGAGAGAGGGCATTTCGGAGACATTAATGGCATCTGCAGCCTCGCAGGAATGTGTCAGAGAGTTAATTATTGTGTTGAACCGTAATTCCATCATGCCAGAACATAAGTAGTTTGTTTGGGTACTCCTTCCTCCCTCCCCTTTGCTGAAGATAAAGGAGTTGGGTTTAATCATTAAATCTCCATCTTGATCCCCGCAGGTCACGCGCCGAACCAAAGTCAGGGAGCGTAGCGCTTGCAGCCTGATCTCCTGCACAATAAGGAGGGAGCAGGAAGCTGACTCTGTTGTCGGTTCTGTTTTTTAATATACGTTTATTTAAAGAAAAGCCATCTCGAAAACGGTGTGTGTATGTGGGGAAATCTTCCAAACAGCAGCTTCTGTAAACAGGATGAAATCAGATAAAGAAATTACTGTAAAAATATTGCCTCATCTCTAAAGCTCAGAACTTTTTTTTCTTTTGCTCTTTTTTATCTTTGAGAAAGATAATGAAAGAGGAAGCTTGAAACCACATTTCCATTGATGTTTGAATACACAACTGCTGGATTTAAGAACTGGAGGAGATCAAAGAGAATGGTTTTCATTCCGATAAAATTATAGCAGTTCTGGTATAGGGTGATGGGCTCATTTATGAACTCTACGACGCAAATAGTTGTTAAGGCACCTTCCCCCCCCACCCCCTTCCTTCTTCCTTTGCTAAGAACGAAATGAAAAATGCCTGGAATTCCTAAGGATTAATTAGCAGTGTGGCTAATAATGTTATAATAGATACATACTAGGAGCATACGTCTCTCTTCAGAATGTTCTCTGGCAGCACAAAACATCTGTACAATCCAAAGGGAATAGGAATGCCTGTTCCTTGCTACTGTATATTACAGTTCACATGACATGAAAACTGAACGGCGTTAGGTTACAGAAGTATGTATCCTGACACCGCGCCACGGTGATTTAATTTTTTATTAACACATGCTCTGACATTCATTACTAAGTATAAGCGGGGAGTTAAAGCCATTCATGTGTGCAGAGCTAACACAATTATTTATCACATGATATATTATGTTTTTAAACGGCGCAATAAAAGTTATCAGGAAGGGTCTATATAAAAGGCAGAAGTGATGCATCTGTGGTTGAATGGGAGATCTGAGGCTGCGGTCCTGTAGTATATCCATGAAGACTTCCTGTGCCTGTGGAAAGATCTGTTGACCTGGGAAGGCTGTGCTGTAGTTGTTGGGAGATTTTTTTGAGAGCTGAGGATTATATCGGGGCTTGTGGTAACCTCACATTTGCATGCCCTGAGGCTGTGAATGTGCTTTAATGCAGTTCATGCAGAAATGAATTTGTCCGTGCCGGTCATATAGCCTAGCTTGGTATGGAATCCAGTTTGGTGGATATTTATCTGCTTTCCCTTACACTTCAAAATCTGAAGTTTCACAAAAATCATATTCTGCATTGGTCACAGTGTAGTAAAATAATATGAACTTTCAGAACTATATTTTTCTGGTTTGTTTGGAGCTGATTTTTTGTTTGTTTAAATTTTGGGACTGGGGACATGTTTCTTTGGTTCTGTAATTTTGATATCCAAAACAAGTCGTGCTACCTCCAGCAAAGAATGAGGGCAGAGTGCTGAGGGGTATCTTTTGCTACAGGTCACCTATTCACATGGAAATCTGGATCTGTAGGGGTTGGTGTTTGAAGAGCTGCTCTGGCGATGGGGAGGGAACCCCTTACCCGGAGAGGCCGAGCGATACGAACAGCTGTGCTCTGTGACTGGTGATAAGGCACAGGGAGATGATGGTTTGCACTTGAGGCATAGGCCAGCTGCAAAGCTGATGGCCAGGTGCATGACTAGCACAGCTCCCGCTTCAGTTTTAGTTTTAAACCACGCTCCCCTTGAAAGAGGGGGTCACTTCTCTCCTGTCAGACCCAGCCAAGAGGGCTGATTTGCCCATCTTGGACACAATGGCTTGGGGGTCTGTAATGGTGTAAGGAGGGGGGGAATTTGGGGCAGGACAGTTCATGCTTTAACAATGTCAACGTGGTGTTTGCCGTGGTGCAACCCCTCTGTAGGGTAGGCACAGCCACCTGCTATACGGCTGCTTGTAAAAGGCTTTGTTTTCTGTGTTATTTTTTAAGCACACGGGTTTGTTTCTGTTGTTGACCGGCTGCTGGACTTGGTGGCCACGAGCCTGATCCAGCCTGTCGACTGAGCCCCATCTCCCCTCTTTTCTCCATTAGTCTTATCAAAACCTTGAGCAGAATGTGGTTCTTGTGGTCTCGCTTCTGCCTTATCAGATGTGGCTTGTACCTCAAACAGCACAGAAATGGGTAAGCTCTTACCCTGAATTGTTTTCTGGAGTTCCTTTTGCTGGCAAAGTGCCCCGTGTGGCAGCACGCCGAGCTGCCCAGCAGAAAGGATAACGTTGCTTCAACTTAAAAATAGCTTGTGTTCAGGGTGGGCATGGAGGACGGCTCGTGCAATTAAAATGGTGATTATCAAAGTCATGCCTAATAAAGTCATCTCTGACTTGCTGAACTCAAGTTAATGACCATGAAATCCATGGTTAATAAGAGGACGGCCGTTAGTGTGATGGGTGACATGCCGAAGGTAGCCAATGGAAGGCAATAAATAGTATCGTATGTTCACGTTTGACAGTTTAAACTGTAACTTGAAAATCTTATCCCCATGGTGACTGTTTGAAGTTTGTATTTTACTTTTTAAATGCCTTTTAAGAGCTTCGTGCTAGCTGTAACTTTCCAGTGAGTCTCGTCTTGTATTTGGAGCTGAGATTGCTCAATGATACTTGAACCCACACGTGTGTTTCTTATGCCTGGTTTTGGAGCTAGCTGAAAACTAGCAAAGCATCACTGGGTCTCCATCCTGTCTGGGAGGAACTGAAGGGATGAGTGGAACTGGGGACAGAGCAGTAATCTGAGGAAAAGGCATGCTGAAAGAGTAGGCAGCATGAAAATCAATAGGGAGGGGTTAGGATGTGTTCGGAGAGCACAGCTCATCCCAGGCGCTCATGCACTGGCTGTCTTTGCCACTAAATGCTCTGGGAATCAGTAGGGAAAATGCTCAAGTTCACTTTGCAAATATAGTATGAAATGTAGAATGGGTTTCTAGCCTTCAGGGAAGTCCTGAAATGCTTTCCCAAATGGAGCCAGTCAGGAGAAACACAGCCTGGTTTAAAACAAGGGCTTGTGAAAGAGCTGGATGGATGTGGTTCTGCTGGAGAGATGGGATCTAGTCCTCTTCTCCAGCAGAGTAACACTGCTGCTAATGGTACCAATGGAGTAGTAAATGCACTTGCAGGACTTGCACTTGGAACGTTTCCGCCTTAAAAGCGGCGTGACCGCTGGAGAACATAGCGCTGCGAAACGGCTTTAAATTCCTCTGGAAAGACGATTTGCTTATGACTTCTCAACATGTGTCAGTGTAGCACAGGCGTGCAAACCATTTCATAAATGTTGTAGCAACACTAGGCAATAAACCTGCAGCATGTAACAATAACTAGTGTCCCTCAGGTATTTCTAATTACCTGTGGCCCCCAAATCATTAGGGATATGCCTGCCTGGCAGAGAAAGATGCAGGGATTTCCCAACTATTCCATGCAGCTGGCCCAGATCTTGCTTAAACCACATGTGATGGACCGAGAAATTAAGAAAGAAAACACCAGTGTCCGAGGGACGTGGGAAAACTCTTGCTGATGCTTCTCCCAAAATGCCAGCAAGGGAGGCCAGAGGCTCGAAGGTTTTGCTGTCGCTTGAGGACAGTGGGCAGAGTCGAACAGAGTGTGCCGTGGCAGAGAAGGGTTCCTGGCTTCAGAAACCTCAGGTTTCCCATGCTGGAAATGAATTGAACTCCTTCAGGCTTTTTACAGAGCAATCCTTTTTGTATGGCAATGGTTTCCTGCGTGCTTAGATGTGGCAGTGGTCCTGGCTGCTCCTCCTTTAGCAGCCTGTGCTGTTTGTCTTTGCTGCGCAGCATCCTTACTGGTTTGTGGTGGGCGCTTGGCTTGGAGAGGGAGGTGCCTGGACACAGTGGGGCTCCTGTTCCTGCACTGATTTTGGGCAGCCTCTAACTGCTTGTGCAGTGTTTTGGTTTCTGTCTCTCGTTGGAGGCAGCACTGAATCGGTGAGGAATAGGCAGTTCCTTGGTGCCAGCGCTGCTGTGTTGGCTGTGGCCCTGCAGGCATGCAGCATGGTACCTGCCGAGGAGCACGGAGCGCGTCCCCCCGAACCGCGGGTGAGCTCAGCAGCACGAGCTCGCAAGCGGTCGGCTCAGGATGTGCAACTCGCTGCAACGTGCTCCTCAGTGGTGTCCAGGGCTTGCACTGCGCAGACAGCTGAGCTTTGGACAAAACTGGGGTGCATGACTGCCAGCTTAAATAGTGCCAAAAAGTTGTGCTCACACCCAGGGACTCCAGCAGCCGCAGGAGAGTCCCTCTCTGGGCAATGATCTCCTTGGAGAGAGGAGTGCAGTACTACGTGCAGCACATGCAATATTCCCATCTAACTAGATGTGGTGGTTTGCATCTACGGTGTTTTTCACCCCATGGCATCCCAACCACTCTTGCCATGGGTCTGGCTGTTCAGGAATGGAGTTACTGCGGGTACGGGTGGAAGCTGATACCTGCTGCATGGCGATGGCCACAGGCAGCTCCTGTCACCTGGGCTTATTCCAGCTCCTTTTTTCACTGACGTCTCGTGAAACTTTTACACCAAAAATAGGGTTTCATTCTGCCTGAAGAATGTAGAACAGCATTTCTGGAGACACAGGAAAAATATAGCACTTGTTAATGTTGTTTCGGTCATTCAGAAATTACTGACTTAGATAAATACATAACAGTGAATAATATCTATTTGTTCCAGCTCAAAATGATCTACAGCTTTTCCTTTTCAATGGGAATGAAGTTTAATCTATTTGTATGCTTAAAAAAAATGCCCAACATTGAGGCCATTAAGCAGTCATTAATTATTTTTGTCGTAGGTGGCTGGAATGCCGCTATCATGAAATATGCATTTCCTTGGACTTGCAAAGAGTCATGGGTTTGTGTTTATCACGTAGGCAGCATAAGTTTATTTGGAGACAGTGGTAGGTATGTTGTTGTCATTCAAAAAACATCACTTTTTTCTGCTTTTGGGTTGTGTTCATACATATTAACATGGCTAAATTCCCTGAGGAAGAGTTACCCGATGCATCAGGAGGAGGAGGAGGGCAGCATCACCCAACCGATCAGAGTTCCATAAAGCAAAACACAGCATGCTTCTCCAAAAACCTGTTGCAAGGGGAGGAGCAAACCCATAAAACCCCAGCAGCGTGTGTGTGTACAGCCCTGCGTTGCACCCCGGCTCGTTCTGCGTTGGCCATGATGCTCAGTGCGGGCTGAGGTGCCCGTGACAGCACAGTTGCTCTGCCCCGGGGCCTGGAGATGGTGGGGTGGCTCCCCGTAGGGGTTCCAGCGCAGGGTAGTCCCTGGGGTAAGACTTGTCCCATGCGGCATGGCCATGCCCACTGGCATCTCTTCCTCCCTGAAGGCCTGTGGGCTTGGATCCTCCAGCTCCGTCCCCGGTCCCTCTCCAGGACTGGCACCATCTCACATCTTCCCTTGCAGCCATGGGACAGGAGCTGCCTTAAGCCCAGGCTCAGCCCCTCGCCGCTTTCCCCGGTTCTTGCTCCTCCTCGACTGTAAGTGCGTCTCCTCTTGCTGTCGCGTCACGGGAGCACTACATTTCACCTGTTTCCAAGGTCTTTGGAGGGGTTCGGGAGGAAGGGGAGACCCGGCGGCTGCTGCGTGAGCCGTTCGTGCCCTCCAGCACCAGCCCAGGAGCTCCGCCAAAGTCGAGCACAAACCTTGTACAAAGCTGCTGCTTGGTCCCACGTCCCCTGCCAGAGAGCGCCGGGGGTTGAACGTGGTGCCCCTCTGCCCTCGGTGCTCTGCCTGCGCCGGCTCTGAGCAAGTCCTTGGGCGAAACACGTGCTCAGGCCGTGCTGTTGCTGCAGGAGGAGAACTGCCAAGTCCCTGTGATCTCCTGTCGTTCTATCTTCATCCTGAAGCGCTTATAGTGCTCTCCTAGAAGTGCTTTTTCCATACAGATTGTCCACCTGAGGATACGGGAGCCCTTTGTAGGCGTTAGTTAGTTTAATTAAGTTTCACTGAACTTCTCTGAGGCAGGGAAGTGGTTCCTGGGCTCTTACACCTGTGTAAACTGAGGCACGGAGAGCTTGCACGTCTGCAGCAAAGTCCAGAGGCAGTCTGCAGGAGATCTGGTTTAGGGGATAGTAAGAGAGGACCTAAAAATCAGGAGGGGAAAAAATCCAAAGCCAGAAAAGCCTAAGAGAAGGGAAAATAATTTTTTTGGAAAGCTACACATTGAAGCAATTTTAAATAAAGCATTTGGAAACAAAGCGCAGCAGTTAGCTTAAAATTAAAATCTTCTGGTGGGGAATAGGTTCCGCTTCAAACACCAAGGTCTTAAACGCGGGTCAGCCCCAGGTTTAAGAAGGACCAGGAGGATTTTCAGCACAAAATTAGAATTGCCAAAGGGACAAGCAGCATAAACAAAAAGAGAGAGGGGACAGGACGGTGGGGAGCAGGTCCGAGCAGGGACTGTAGAGATGTACAGCTTGTGAGAATCCCTCAGCCGGCCTTAGAAAATGAGTTTTGTTTAGCTAAGCCCCAGCTCAAACACACTTAAATTCTGAGTTTTACCAGCCTGGTATCGAGCTGTGAACAAGTTGCTATTGTTGGAGGGAAGAATGACGCCCCTGTCACCCACGTGTCGGGGATGCTGGGGTGTAAGTCTGGATTCTCCCAGCGAGGCAGACACAGCGCATTCTTGGAGTGAAGCTGTGTACATTAAAAAACACCAACATTTGTACGTACAGTGGGTAGTGTCAACCCTTTGTCTTGCCCTGCCCACTCCTCTTCTCCCTGGGGCTGATCCTGCACCGCTGAGCACCCCCCGGAGGGGAACAGCCGTGCGGCAGCTGGCACATCCCGGCGCTCAGCGATGAGAATCGCTCACGCTGGGGATGGACCTGCGGCTATTCCCTGCTGAGGAGCTGGGAAATCGTGGCTACAGCCGAGGTCCATGCTCGCTCCTCGGTCTGTGCTCGCTCCCCGTGGCGCACAGGTCTCATCCAGCACCCGCCGGCAGAGCAAGGCTGGGCTTTGGCAGCTCGGGAAGTGCCTTTTCCTGCACAAGACATGAGAAGGGAAAATAAAGAGATAAAAGGAAGGTGATCTCAGACAGTGTGAAATAGCCCTGGGTGACGGGGAAGGATGGGTGGGAGGTATTGGCAGCCAAGCCCGGCTCGCTCTGCCCTTCGCCCCCGGTCCCCGGCCCGGGCAGGACCCTGCATGTCGAGGCGCTTTTGAGCGCTCGCCAACGTGCCAGCGAGCTACTGACTGATTCTCACCGATGTGTGCTGCTTGGGCATCGCTACAAAAAACACCCCAAACAGGCAGGAACGGGCCTGTTTCCAGGGGAAATGCAGCAGGCTCAGCTGGCGCTCCTTGGGGGTTGTCTCACGCAGGTAACATTCCCTTCGGCATCCGCTCGGGTCGTCACTAAGACCGGAGTTGGGAAAGCAGCGTGTACCTGCCTTGTGGTGGTATGGATCAGCAGTACGGCGCTGAGGTGGGGTGAATCCCGGCTGGATCTCCAGTTGCTGTCCCTTTCCAGACTAATTATGACTGTAACGACTTAAAGATGCAAATCCATCATAGGAAAATGTCTTCATCCAGAGCAGATCCATCACTGTGATGGAGGTGATGTGCTTACACCCTGGCAAGTCATTTAAGGTGCTGTCCAAAGGTGACATCCCTAGTGCTGCCGTTAGATGCTCATCTAAGAGCAATGGTTAGGTACTGCCGTTGTATCCAGCGCGCTGTGCCTGGTTGGTAAGTGTCTGTGCTGGTCTCCTCTCTTTCTCGATGCCCCCCTTCCCCATATGCTGCTTTCACAGCCTCTTCCTTGCAGCAACGAGGAGCACAGGGGCTGGAAGTGGAGCCCATCCCCTGGTTGTCTGGTCTTCTGGCTGCGAGCAGGACACAAAGGAAGCAGGAGAGAGGAAAGGGTGCCCTGGTCTGCTCTAAGTCACCCAGGAGCTGGCTCCCGGTCCAGCTGGGGACCGGGAAAGAGGGGTGTCCAGCCCCATATGTGGTGCCACAAGTCCCCGATCCTTGTCTGAAGGCTGCGATACTCCGTGTCACTGTGGAATTGGGAGCATTGGAGCTGCAAATGATGTTGGTCATCTTTTTGCAGAGCAGGGGGTTTATCTTTGGGCAATTCATGTCCCACAGAAGCTGGGGAAAAGAAAGCAATAATTGAAGCTCGTGCCCATTTAAAATACCTTACATCAGAACTGAAGAACTGAAGCTGTTTTTTCCATTGCAGAAATTATTTGGCCTTGAACCATACAGACCTCACTTGCTATTCTGCAATTGAAAAGAGTCTTTTGTGAGGATTTTTTAAAATAATTACTACAAAGCACTTCAAGAGGAATTCTGATTGTCGTCTATTTTTCATTTCATGCTTTCATGACATTTTTGTTCAAGGATGAATCTTTTATGAAATATCTATTTTAGGTTACACCCTCCAGAACCTTATTATTTGCCTTAAAAAATCCATCATGGGCAGGAGCATATTCTTTAAGCTCTCCCATTAGTATAACTAAATTCATCAGAGTAATATTACTATTCATGCAAAATAGGTGTCGTCTTTCTTTAAACCTCTTGGCAAGTGGTTAAACTGATTTTAACAAGTATGCAGTGCCAACTTCTTAAAGCCTTGAACCCTCTGAAGATTCCCAGGCTGCAAAGGACTATTTACATGGTTAAAATTATACACATATCCCCTCTACTTAAAACTGTCCCCTCATCACATAAGACCCTTGCAAATCCATTCTGACTTCAAAAGGAGGAAAAGTTCCTCTTCCAAGATTTTTTTTTTTTTCCTTCCCTGTTAGCACAGCCTAGGCTTTCCAGGTTGTGAGAGCCACCAAATTTAGCTCAAGGGCCAAATTTATCTTGTAGTTTCATGGGTGCTTCTCTCACTGAGAGAGAAAATTAATGGAAGGTCTTGTATTTTTAAAGTCTATTAAAAATGTAATTGTAGAGATAAAACCCCAGAAGATTTTAGAGATCCCATTGTCCAGTCCTGCAATACATACCCTCTGTGGAACATCACAAGTGATGTCACGAAATCCTGTGGGACACTTTAAGCTGATTATCAGGTTTATAAATTACACCTTGGCTTGTCCTTGACCCCTCCGATCCCAGCTCCCTTCCCGCAATCGCTGCTACTCTTAATGACCCTGATGCTCACAAAAGGAAAACTTCAAAGTGGCATCCACGATGAATTAATGGGAGTTAATTGTTTTAATTCATAGAAATGTTCAGGGCAGGGTATTTGCAAGCTTACTCAGCCAAGGAGCAGAAAGCCGTGACGTGGTTGGTGCAGGCAGGTGTAGCTACGCAGCGGAACCTCCCCGAAGTATCTGCAACCACTCTGTGGAGTAATAAATTTGAAATGCCATTAAAGGATTAAAAGAATTGTTCTCATTTGAGACCTGCCAGCTATTGGACCGCATTCGGGGAGCTGCTTTGGCCTGAACTCTGATTCTTTATTACCCTCCCTCCTGGCCTGAAAACCTCTTGACAAATTCATTGAAATTCTGATTTTCCCAGGAAGGTCTCAACCTACTGTCTGGGAACCCTGTATTTGTTCAGGATGCTTGTCTCCTCTCCAGTCTCATACTGGAGGATGTCTCACTAGGAAGTTGCTGTGCTGATCCTAGCACAAAAAAAGAGGTTTGATAAATTGCTTTGGTACAGGGATCACACAAGATATTGCATCTACTACATGTGCTCCTGCCATATTCTTGTGTTTTATTTTATTTTCTAATTTTTTGAGCTGGGCTAATCTGCAAAACGGAGTAAGGTTTTCAGGAAAACGCTGCAAGTCTCATACTAGGCACGTTTGTGTAAGTCCTCTCATTTTTACAAATGCCAGTCAGAAAACTGGGATGCCAATTGCCTTGAAGTCAAATGTTGTTAACATCTCGTGTTTTGATCTGGGTCATTGTTTAAAAAAACACACCCCATAATGTGGTGGGGGGGTGGGATAAATGGTCAACCACAAAGCACAGATCCAGATTTGGATCTAAATACCTTTAAAGTTCAGGAGTGCTCTTATCCCGGGAGCTGGTTCAAAGCCATCTCTAGATTACACGTACCTGTCTGGTGTTCGTGTTGTTACACCTGTCTGACCCGAAGGGCGAGCAGGGGAGTACCTTTCTCACAAGCCTCTCATTAGGGAAAATATGAATTACAGAAAGTAACCCAATACCTACCTAGGCTTGTTGCCATACTGCTTTCCCACTTTCTTCAAAGGAAATTTGTCTTGTATTTTGTGTGGATTCAAACCAACACACAAAGGAAAATAGGTGTGTTTGTAAGCCCAGCAATCAGACGGGCATCTGCACTGTGGGAGATGGAGTGATCGTAGTCTGGTCAGAAAGTCTCCATCTTCAGTTGCTGCTAATACTTTGGAGATGAAGTACTGTTTAAGGAAAATAAAAAAGTAGGAGTTTTATGAAGCATGAGGTGCTTCCACCTGTCTGGTTGTGAAAGGTGTGCTGGCTGGTGGGACTGCTTTTTTGTACCTCATGGGTGAAACAGGGCAGCGATGGAGCACGGGGCCGGAGGTGACCCTGCTGTCGTTTCCTCTGCTTTGTGTGGCACGTACCGCGGCGCACTGCCTGGCCAGGGACCCTTTGTAGGTGCTTCTGTAATAAACCCAGGTACCAGCGATAGTAATAATTTCACGTGTTCCTCTGCAAATCGGTGATGTGTGTTCTTCAGGGCTTAATGGGGTTTTTCTGTGTGTGGTTGTGCGGCGTTTGGGCGAGCAGAAGCGCAGCAGCAGAATGCGAGCTGGCAGGCCCCTAACATCATTTTGTAAAGCACCTCGGGGTACCTGGGGTCTGAAAGGAAACTCTTTAATAACATATCAATCTCCACGCCCTTTACAAAGGTGCTGCGTCTGTTTGCAAGGCTTCTGCGATGTGTCCCATGGTTTAAACGGGGCCATTAGGAGAATCCCCGGGAGCTGCCGGCAGTCGCAGCTGAGGCTGTGCTGGATTCGCATCCCCGGGATGCACCAGCTGCAAGCAGGAGCGAATAGCCGGGACTCCCAACCTGTAGTGACTGGCTTGTGACAGCACTAGTTAAGAAGCAGTCAACTCCCGCTTTCAAAGAGAAAATGCTGTCAGGAGGCGAAGGGAGAAACCCCTGTCCGTTGGCAGGAGGTTGGTTAGCAGGACAACTGCTGGACACAGCTACGGAAACACAAAGCCTGCCTCTCCCTGTACGATGAGATGTGGATCTTCGAAATGAAAAAGTTGCATAGCTGTCACCTTCCGCAGAGAGAAGTGGTGAAGAACAGAAACAAATTGCACTTCCCTAAGTTTTGGGGTTTTTTTTTGTTTGTTTGTTTGGTTTTTATTAAGGCTGTTTAAGGATCTTTTGGTCTCACTGAGGTATTTATTATCACGGACTATCTGTTAAGAATGGTGGCATCGTTGAGAACCAGAGAGAATTAACTTTGTTCCGAAGGCAGCCCGCTGTGCAGCAGAAAGCCTTGGGGCTTCGTAGCGTGGAGGGCCTTGAGCGGGGCCCTCGTCAGAGGGGTGAAAGGCGGTGGGACCCTAAACCGGGCAGGGTCGCACCTGATGGTGCGTCAGAGGGATGGGGTTCCCCGGCGATGTGCCTCAGTGTGCAAAGCTCTAACCAGCAAGTTAGGTTGTGGTGCAAAGCACAGCATGGACTCTTAAAAAACACAGTGTCTTTGAGGCTACGAACTGATTTTTCCCTATTCCCTGGTTTCACATGGAGGCACCGCCCCGTTTCAGCACATCCCTGCCCCTCTGTAGAGTGCGTCGGCCGAGTTCGCCTTCGGATGCTCTGGCTGTTAAGAGCCGAGGACAGAGTGAGGGGCTCCTTGGGAGCTGCTGGGGTGGAGGGCGCTTTGTCCCCTCTCTGCACAAGCTCTTTCCTACCCCACGCAGCAGTGTTTTGGGGAGAAGAGGCAGAAATGCCCCAAGGGTGATGGGTGTGTGAGACTGGGAGTGGGGCAATTGCAGCTGGGGAGCAGGCACCCACCACTCTGTGCCGTCGAGGTCTGCGGCGGGGAAAGGGGACAAAGCTGTCTCCAACCAGCTGCTCCGGAGCTGCTGCTGGGAGCAGAAGGAGAGGAGAGCAGGGATGCCGGCCGCATGGCCCAAGGGAAGCCTCTAACCCCCAAGAGATGTCCCCATGCCAGACCCCAGAGTCACTGTTAATGGAATCCAGGTAACCCATAAATAATGTTAAACACTGCACGGATCTCAGAGGGGTTTGAGCTGCGCTAACAATTCCTTCCAGAGGAGACTCGTGCTCTGAACAGACTCGTTACAAAGCGCCGGTTAAACCAGTGTGAATCCGGAGTGACCCATGAGCCAGCCCAACCTCTCCCCTGTTTCACGCCGAAGCCATGCAGGGCTCGTCACTCTCTTTATTTGGCCCCAAAATACCACAGCCGCTCCCTGATGTAGGCAGATGGGCCCCTCGGCTCCCCGTATGCGCCACAGGCGTGAGTGCAAACTTCGCTGTGTTGCATTGGGTTTACGGCGTGTTTTTATGGGAATTCTGGCTATTTCTCAATGCCCTGCTCCAGCTGTGAGCCGTAACGCAGCCGCACATCTGCACTTGCCGGCTCCCTGGCAGCACCGTCGTGGGAGATGGGCAGGACTTGCTGGGGGAGGGGATGGAGTTGGACCTGCACACGCTCACACTGCTCAGACCTGCCCCCCGGTAGGATTTAGGTGGGTGTTCAAAGGAGGGGGTCCAAATTCTTGCCTGACGTCTCAGGAGCATCAAATATTGTGGAGGAAAATCCAACCCTTAATGAGTCCCCACCTGCAGGATCACCCTCCGAGAGTCGTGTCACACCTCCGTGGGGTGAAATGAGCACCAAACCGCCTCAAACAGGTGGTAACTGAGGTCGGGAGGGGCTCGATCCCACGTCACTGGTTCGTTAGCCCCTGTGATAGCAGTGGGACCTTGTTCCTACCAGCAGAGGTTGCAGCACCGAGCCTCGGTCCTGCCAACTATGTGCAGGTAATCAGGGAGGAAGATTGTGTTAATTAACCTTGTAGCGTGTGAGCAGGGGAATTTCACCTGGAATATCCATATTCCAGGCACCTAAAGAGCAGAACAATGTCAACAAATTGGATGGGATTCAGAGAAGAGCAGTAAAAATGATGAAAGGGCTGGACTGATTTATGAGGAAGGATTAAAAGAGTTACATATGTTTAGCTTGGCAAAATGATGACTAAGGGTGGGATACGGTGTCTGTCTGCAAGTCTGAG
The DNA here is from genome assembly GCF_000690775.1 of Eurypyga helias. Classification (NCBI taxonomy): domain Eukaryota; kingdom Metazoa; phylum Chordata; class Aves; order Eurypygiformes; family Eurypygidae; genus Eurypyga; species Eurypyga helias. The sequence goes on from NW_010249493.1 coordinate 94,271, forward strand.
AGGGGTGTAAATAGCCAGGGAGGATGGGAATTATTTAGCCTGGTTCAAGTGGGAGTAATAAGATTAAATAAAGGAAATAATCTTTGTGACTGGGTTCAAGGAAAAAATTCTTCATGGTTAGAGCCCATTTCCATGTGGAATAATCTCCCAAAGGAAATAGCTGAAGCCTCAGGACTTGAATCATTAGAGGGGAGTCGGGGGAGAGAAGCACCGGGGAAAACGACACAGGAGTTTGGAAAACGCCAATTCCTGTGATTCCAGCCGTGCCATGAGAGCAGTTAGGATGTTTATATCCAGTCATTAACTGATGCTTTGATGTGGGGAAGAAAATAGAAGGGGAAGAGGGGAAAAAACCCAACAACAACAATTGTACAGATTATCTACGTATTTAAACTGCAGATCCAAAAGGGAAGAAATCCAACCAGTTAGTGCAAGTTTTCCAAAGAGTGCCACTGCCGGGCTGTCCAAGACGGCTGTGAAACCCCATCCCGTGGTGTGACGGGGGGAGCTGACCTTGTGCATCCAACGGCGCTCGTGAACGCAGCCCCGAGCCCCTGCATGGCAAACCAGCTCAGGATCGAGTGGGAATCAAAATAAAGCAACGAGCAGCCTTCTAGTTACCCTAATAGCTTCTTGCTTTTTCTAACAATAATTATAAGAAAAGGTTTTTTCCCCTGTAATTGTGAAAAGGGGAAAAGAAATATGGTAATAATACGAAGAGAGCAACTCCATGTTACAAACAAGAACCATATGTTGACTTATCATGGGAAATATGTAAATACAGGCTCGAGCTGATCCGGAGCACATGTTGTTAGTCATGAAGCAGCTATTTAAAATTCCACGGCTGGATCATTAACTTCACAGTATCCTTTATGGAAGACAACAGAGGGCAAACAATCAGAGTGGCACTGAAAATAGCCTTTTTCTGAAGAAATCTCATTTAGCCAGGTTTTATGGGAAGCCCTTTGTGATCCATCAGCTGAATCGGAGCGGGGTCTCCTCGGTGCTGGCTAACCGGGGTGGCTTTCTCCTGTGCCAGTAACGTGTCCTGGCTCAGAAATTCCCTGTGGATGCTCAGAGCGCGCCAGAAACTGTCCCTTCTGGTCCCGCCTGTACTGGGGGAGCAAAATAGCTACAGAAACTGATTGCTCACCTCTAGTTCCCATCTGAAATGTGGTTTACCTGGAAGGATGTGGTGATTGATCACAAGCTGGGAGGATGGTTTGTCCTGCGGTTTCTCTAAAGCTGTGGCTGCGCAAAGCTTGTGTTCAAATCTTTGCTTTGCTGTGTATTTTCTTAGTCATCCTGGGCAGGTCACTTCTGCCTATCATCTCTTTCTTTTCTCAGTCGATCCAGACAAGACGACTTCTCTCTGGGGCCAGCCATGATCAAAGGAGGTCTAGATTGAAAGAGATTCCGTAATTAGGAAAAAAACTCATAAAATGCACGGAAGAGATCCTGGACCCCAGAGAAGGCTCTGCCTCAAGCAAACGCTTTAGAGTGGTGAAAGGATGGATTTAGACTAATGCAGTAACCTGGACGGGCATCACCTCCTCCCTCCTGGGACGTGCAAGGAGAAAATATTCCCCTGAGCCCGTTCCTGTGGCCCCTGGTTTGGCATTTTCGTGCATCTGCAGAGAGCCCACGGCAGGAGGCAGGGGGAGATGCTGAGCAGGCTGCAGCTCGGGCAGGGGTGCGGGGTTAAAAGCATTGCTAAGCCTAGGAAACTGGGACCAAACATGTCAGCATCCTCGGTTTCCATCCCAGAAAGTTGGCGTGAGGCAGCATTTTGTAAAAAGCCCTGATTTGCACATGCTTGGGTATTGCTCAATGCTTAAAAAAAAAAGGGTAAATATGTTTCTGTGTCGTCTTGGACAAAATTCAGAGCTGAGCTCGGTCACCCAACAGCTCGGCTTTGCCTAACGTGAGCTGCCTTTTGTGTGGCAAAGGAGCCCACAGGCATCCCTAAACTGGCTGCCCAGCGGGATTTGGATACCTGCTGCTCTCTGGGAGATGCTGTCTCAGTGGTCCATGGGATATTCTGGGGGAGATGGGAAGGACTGAATTCAGAAGCTTCAAACTCTGATGTCCTGATGGCTGGCACTGTGTGGGATGAGCTGTGTTTGGCTTTTCATACTCATCTTTCCTATTAAGAAATGCAGATAGATTACTTTCTCCTCCTCCCCCTGTAACTTTAAAGGGAAGCACGACATATTCCATGTTAAAACAAGCCCAGGTAGTGTCTGGTTATCTGTCAAGCAATTTAATCTCTATTTCACTGTGTAGGGCCAAATCTTGGGCAGATGTGACTTGGCCAGGTTGGCTTCAGATCCACTCCTTGCATTTTCAGTGGGTGCCCTGACGTGGCCCCGGTGTTGTCGCTGCTTCGCTCCCAACCCCTCATCCTGCCCGCAGTCCTGGAGGCATCACCCAAACCCGCTGTGCTCCGTGTCCCCTGCACGCAGCCCGTACGGGTCACCCTCGCAGCAAGTGCCACCGGTGCTATCTCGGGGAAGTGCTGCAGCTTAGAGGCAGACAAGTAGGGGACAGGGGGAAGAAAGGAGCCTGGGAGAATCAAAATCATCAAAAAGTTGTTGGGAAGAGCAAGAGCTGAAGGAGAAGCTTAAAGAAAGCCATTAATATTAATTCAGGGAGATAGCAGGAGTTCAATGACCATATCAAAGAGGGGAAAAATCACAACTGTAAGAGCAGGAGCCACTGAGGAAGATGGGAGCTGCTCTGAAATGCTCCAAATGGAACAACTCCTCAAGCGGTGTAAATCAGAAGAGCTGGCTCAGGGGTTTGGGAACTACAGGTGACAGTGGCTGATGTCGTAGGGGAGTTAAAGCAGGAAGAGGGTTGCAAACTGGCTGTGTTGGCCAAAGCACTCTTTGGGGTTTCTCGGTGCCCTTGGCTCGGCCATCGCCGCGCTGGTGCCACTGCTCAGAGTTCGTGTTTCCAGCTCCCTTAATGCTGCACAATGCAGAGGAACAAACGCCTGTCCTGAGGTTCAGTGCAGGGCCATGACCCTGCTGAGAGCTGCCTGTGTCTCAGCGTTAATGGTTCATTATGTGCAGAACTGGGATCTGCTCTGCGAAGCCGCATCAGGGGAGATCTGAGCCCCAGGGATGAAGCTAAAGTCTAGAAGTCACAATCATCTGATCTCTGATACCCACCCAAAATATACCGTAGCATCTACTGGGAATGTTCAGACACAGATTGGGGTAAACTTTTACCTCTCAGCAGCGTGTCCACTTCAAGCTCCCAATTCAGGGTTTTTCTTCACTGCTGGATCAGTGACCTGAAATGCAAAGCACCGGTACGTTACCCAGACTGCGCCGTGGGTTACCTGGGATCTTGGAGACAGGACCTGGCCCCAAGACCCAAAGCCCACAGAACGATGCTGCAAAGCAGCTGCTGCCACTCAGCTTTAATATCCGATTTCCTTCTTGATATCTGGGCTGGGCTGTGCATCTTGTTTATTTTTCTTCTCTGTTACTGGCCATGTTTGCTGTTCAGCCCCATAATGGATCACTAGAGAAACATTGCCATTTTTTATTATTATTATTAGGGTTTTACTGAGCTTTAAACCACAGGGTGAAGCCTATTCACATAAAAAGTCCAGGTGGAGTCTGGGGGAATGATGGATGGATCTGCAGGAGAGGATTTGCTGGGGAGGGGGCCAAAGCAGTGACACTGGCAGGAGTGGGTCCCCACCGTGTGCCAGGCATTCCACCACCCAGCCCATAAGTCACAAATCTGGTGTCTTCTGTCCTGCCAATGCTCAACTTGACAGTCTAAGCCTGGCTTTTTTAACGCCTCTTATTAAATAACTTGACAGTGGCTCGGTTAAAACAATATCTCTTACACAGATGCAGCAATTCCCTAATCATGCGGTGCCAGCAAGATTTTGATTGTCCCTTCTTGCAGCAAAATCACATGAAAAATGCAAAAAGGTCACAAATCTGAATCTTAGGGGCCATTTGTACTTACACACTATTCAGTCAGCCCAAGCAGGCTCTTGATTTGGGGCAGGATGGTGTCTGTGCAAGGCCATGCCAGCCAGGTGTGAAGGTGGGGACAGCGGCGTGGGGCCAGGGCGGTGATGGGGTGGAGATGTCCCAGGGGCAGTGTGAGGCTGGGGACTTGCCTGGCAGCTCGTTTTTTGCAGGGCTATGGGGCATGCACCACTGCAAGCCCCAGCTGCCTTCTTGAGGAGCTGTAGACAAGGAGGTGGGAAGCTGTAACGAAGTCACTGACTTTCCTGTATCCTGATAACGGTGAGGTTTTTTAAACTTTCGTGATTTTTTGAGAGGAAGCAATGTTTGCTCTTTTGTTGTGTTGTAGTTTTTTTTTTTTCCTTCTTGTGCTTTGACAGTTTTGTTTCATTGGGGCAGTTTTATGAGGAGCATTTTATTATTTTACTATGTTATTCATCTGCATTTTAATTGCACACAATAAAACTTGAAAGCTCCCAGCAGAGAAAATCCTATAGTACTTCCCATCCTGTCCCACTGGGGACGAATTGCTGGGGTCATGTCGTTTGTCAACAAACAGGGCTTGAACCCTTTGTAAGGAACACACTGATTTTCCTGAAGTATAACCATAACAACTTTTAATTGGTGTTGTCAAACAGTTGGATTTAACCCGCCTTCATTCTGGGGCAGCAGGGTCTTTTGGATGGAGCAGGTATTGTTTGGAGGCAGGACAAGAAAGACCCAAGAGCACTAAGTCTTCTTGGGTAAAACGTGTCGTCTCAAAATCCCTTGCAAATGCTGGTACCCAAAATACGTGTGGGAGGATCCGTGCCCCTGCAACAGCTCCGCTTTGCATCCTGTCTCTACACCACCAGCACTGCTTGGGTTCGGGTTAACTGCAGAGAATTATCTAAAACCCCTTCCCATTCACTGAGAGTGGTTGGGGCGGTTCTCTAATCTCCAAAACCCAAATTCCTAGCTAAATTCCCCCTGGAAAACTCTGCGAAGCTCTGTGGGGTTTGGAGAACATTCCCATCTGACGTGGGAGCGTGGCCAAGGGGCTGAGCCCACCCTGCTCCCAGTTCCTCACCTGCCCAGACCCACACGGCAGGATTCAACCCCACGTGCCACCAGAGCCAGCCAATTCTGCATGCACGCACCAAACAATAAAAGCTTCACCTGCCTGTCAGGGTTAGCACAGTCAGGTCTCTATGAGACATGGAGCTTGGGCTTCATTCCGTTCCATGGCCCATCCCTGGGAGTGTCCAAGGCCAGGCTGGATGAGGCTTGGAGCAACCTGGGCTATGGAAGGTGTCCCTGCCCATGGCAGGGGGTAGGACGGGGTGGGCTTTAAGATCCCTTCCAGCCCAACCCAGGCTGTGATTCCTTGCAAGCACGAGCACAGGCCAACATCTTGCACTTGAAACATTATGGCCTGAAAATCACTTCACCCTCCAACTTTCTGTGGCTCTCCATTGTCTGACAGTATCTTTCTCCTTGTAATTATTAAAGAGAAAAAAAAAAATCCACACCAAGTTAAAGTTTTCATGCAGAAAGTGAAGCAGCCCAAATTGCATCCAGGAAAAAAAAAAAAGTAGTCTTCTATTAAAACATCATCCATCCAGTCCTTCTCCCTGCCCCCAGCTGATATTTAAGGGGATCAGAAACAGAATTGCGAGGCAGCATTTAAATCAGCCTGGCTGCAAGCTCCGTGTATTAGTGCACCTGTGTTTCTCATCAAACGTGCTACCAAAAGGACTGGTTAAAAGTGCTTTGATCTGACTTTAAATATCCCCAAACATCAGGAACTGGAGGTATTTTAATCTGATTTTACTGGAACTGCGCCGATTTAAGGAAAACAGAGCCCAAAATTAAGTTCATATTTTCCATCAATCCCTGGAGTTTGGAAAGAGGAGATTTTTACTGTGAGTGGGGATGGCAGGAGAATAACTTCAGCTCTGCCGCTATCGCGGTGCTTGGCAGTCAGTCGCAGCAAGGCAGGAGCATCCTCGGGGCAGCTGCCATCAGCTGCATAGAGCCAGAAATTTGGACCACTGCCTTTCCTGCCTTTTTAGACCTTTTTTTGTGTTTTGGCATTTTTTTCCTTTTTTTTTTTTTTCCCCCTGCTGCATTTAAAACCTGAGTTGATCTCTGTACGGGTGAAGCACGTGAGACACTTTCACACGCAGTCCCTCTTAGCAGGCATCTCCTCGTTCAAGTGGACAGTGTTTCTTGTCCGCAGGTTTGAACGTGACTCCTCTGGTGCAAAATCCTGAGCGTAATTTAAATACCCAGGGCCTGATCTCACCTCAACCTGTCTTTCTCCATCACACCCCCCGTTTCCCTCAAGGGAGTACTAGAAATCCTCTCTCCATCCTCCCACATCCAGCCTGCAGCCTCCCAGCACAGACAATCTCCGGAGCATCAGTGGTCTCTCGGTAGCTCCCAGCCGCCTTCAGAGGAGTCTGGCAGAGCCCGGAGACTCGGAGAATACCCTGTTTGTTTCCTGCACATCCTATTTCCCTTCCCTTTGCTGTGTTTGTGCAAGGCAAAGCTGGGCTTTGACACGACACTATTATTAGCTCCTTCTCTCCTGCATCAGAGCCTCGGCCGGTGTCACCTGGCAGCGCCCCGGTGACTTGGAGCTGAGGATTCAGCCTGGAGAACAGCTTTAATAGGGAGTTTATTCTCAGGCTACCTGCTCAGCAGATGTTTCTGTTTGTTTTGTTTTCTGTTTACTTTAATTCTGCTCCTAATGTGCCTTTTAGAATGTCTTCTGGCAATACTCCTAGACCTGCACTGGACGGAGGATAGTCTCTGTTGTTCAAGGCAAAGCTTGCGTGGCTCTGAGCTGTGTTCTCTTCAGATCTCTCCTTTAGACTTAAGAACTTGCTAAAACACTCAGCTGTGAGCTTTTTTCCCAGGACAGGGCAGGTTTTTCCCCGTGCTCCTGTGTGTCTGTGCTCCTCCCCATGCCCTTGCAGAAGTCACTGCACCTTGCTGTGAACCATCCATGGGGGCCAGCTGCTGCCCCTCTCAAAGCCCAGCTCTTACCCAGCCGCGGCCGCTGGGACCAAGCACAGCACGCTGCAGGGTCCCTTTCGCTTTGTTGCTGGATAAAAACCCTGGACTTTAAAAAGTAGGATTTTTCAAGCAAATGAGGCTGGCTAAAGCCACAGGAAAGACCTGTATAAGCACCAAAAACAAGAATGAGACCACTCCTGGTGTGGTGGTGGGCTCATCAAAAATCAGATGCGTGTCCAGGCAAGACAGGCTGAAAGATTATCTCCCAACCTGAGGAAAAAAGAAAAGAAAAAGGACTTTTCTTTTCCCGGTGGCCGATTGTTTGGCTGGACGTTGATTGAGAGCTCAGGCTCAGATAAAGGCTGGAGGGTTGGCGATGATATCAAAAAGGCAGTTGGAGTTTGGGGCCAGCCAAGTTGTCATTTCCTAATGCTGCTGCTGCTGTCATCCAGCCTTCTGGGGCACTGAGGAGTCTGGAGTGAACTGTTAAAAAGTGGTTTAAAAAAAATAAAGTCAAACCCTTATTCCAGAGTGGTTCTCTCCTCCCCAGACCCAGCTCAGCCTTCTCTTGGATATTGTGCTAAACTTCAGCATTTGATCAAACAAAAAAGAAAAGATAAAACATATAGGTAGAAATCAATGGAGCCTTTAAACACCGCGCTGTGAGAAAGGCTGCACTTTGCTGTTGTCTTTCTGAACCCTGTGAAACGCTGGGAAACTGTTTTTAATAAACAAGAGTTCAAACAGTGGGGCTCCGTAGCCAACAGTCACGCCTTAAACTCTAAACTTTACATGAAAACTCTCAGATCCCTTTGAACTCTTTTTTTTTTTTTTTTTTCCTCCCTGGCAGAGGATTCCAGTGTTTATGCATTTTTTTGAGATTGCTGGCGGGATCATGAGGAGGGTTTTAATATTTTTTTTAAACAATCTCCTGCCTTCAGAAACCATTAATGCCCACTAAGAAACATCAAGGCATTGCTTTGAAGTGCCTTCTGGCTACAGCCCTCTTACACTCTTTGGTTACTGTGCAATCAAATAATTAAATGGAGTCTAAAAAAATACTTTTACCTGGTAATTAAACACCCCATGTTGGACAGTTGCAAGGGTTTTTAAAGGCATTGCAAATCTACAAAGACTTGAAACACAAAAGCACTACATGCTACTGGAATAAGTGAGTAGACACTTTCTCCCCACTTTGGCAACCTGTCCCACAGGCAAGGTAAGAGCTCGCCTCCTCTTCCCGGCTTCACCGAGGTCAGGGCAGTGAATCCCGGAGGAGAAAGGACAGAGCAGGGAGTCATAAATTAGCAGAGCTAAACTCTCAAACTCTTTTTATTTTTTCATTTGTTTGTTTGCTTTGGAATAAACAGTAAGGAAGAAAAGTTGGAAATAGTATTTTGGCTACTTCATCAAATGTTGAATTACGGGCCGGAGGCCATCCCAAAAGGCCATGAAGCCCAATTTGGAGACGAGCTGTCCCTAAAGGCTTTGGGCGTTGGGCTGGGCGCAGCGCGGCGGCTCTCGG
>NW_010249494.1:0-3692 GCF_000690775.1 Eurypyga helias
GTGCCAAGTATTGGTTACCATCAGCTCGTCAGCGAAACTCTGTACATTGAATTCCATTGCGAGGCCAGGTAACACGCCTGCCTACGTGGGCAGAACACAATTATTCAGATTTGCAATATTAGTCTTATGATTTCTGAGAGAAGAGACAAATACACCGCTGACCTAACCTATCTGTGAGAGTGTACAGACACACCACGGCTCTCATCTCCCCGTGCAACATCAAAGCTCCTATTTGACCACGCTTTAAGTTAAATATTTGTGATAGCTAATTTATTTGACCTCCTGTATTTGCAAGGCTCAGAGAGCTGGGCAGAAAGCCCTTTGAAGCACACCCAAACACACTAAATTATTGGAAACGTTGGTCAGAAAACTGCAGTATAAACCCCGCCACGCTCTTTCCTTCGCTCCACAGACCCTTTGGATAACGGCACCTCTGCCGGAACGGCCGGCTTCCAAAATGCAGGAGGTAGACTCGCGTTATTCGTTTCCCCTCCTGCGAGATGGGAAGCAGAATGAAAGGAGTCACTGGAGGGACACGCCATAGCGTTGGATGGATGAACAACCAGAATTTCTGGACTGAACAATTTGCTGCTTCATTTTAATTACTGGCTTCTGAAAGACGGCAGAAACTTGGCCAATCTCTGCAGCGCTCTATTCTTCGCTTTTGGCCTCCACTGCATAGTCATTTCGCAGAAAAACAAGTAACAGATGTACCATCTATATTCACCCCAAGTCCTTTTATAGTAAAATGATTTCTGGCCAAATAATGTATATTTTAAAAAAACCAAACACAATAACCACCCCGCTAGCTCTTGCATTTTAAGAGATCTCCCACAACACCCAAACACACCCTAAAAACCTTAAGAATTCCTCATGTGCTCCTGCAGACCTCACAGAACCTCTGTCCAGGAGCAACCTCTGCCCCCAGCCAACACCCGCACGGAGGGGAAAGGCAGAGCAGGACACAGGCACTGGAGAGGGGACGAGCAGCTCTGCCAGCCCCTCTGCCGTGGGGACAGGCTGGGAGAGTTGGGGGTTTCAGCCTGGAGAAGGGAAGCTCCGGGGAGACCTCAGAACCCCTTCCAGTGCCTGGGGGCCTACAAGAAAGCTGAGGGGGGCTTTTTCCAAGGGCAGGGCGTGACAGGACAAGGGGTAACGGGTTTAAACAGGAAAAGGGAGATGGAGATGGGACATCAGGAAGGAATTCTTCCTGGAGAGGGTGGGGAGGCACTGGGACAGCTTGCCCAGAGAAGCTGTGGATGCCCCATCCCGGGGAGTGTCCAAGGCCAGGCTGGATGAGGCTTGGAGCCCCCTGGGCTATGGAAGGTGTCCCTGCCCATGGCAGGGGGTGGCACTGGGTGGGCTTTAAGGTCCCTTCCAACCCAAACCAGTCTGTGACTCTGTCACATCTGCCAGGGTTTTTCCTGAGGATCCTTTTGACATGGGAGTTTTCTCCGGGGCACAGACTGCCGTCACCCGAGCAGTCCCTGCGCAGTTCCCAGGGCAAACGGCCGCAGGGTGCCTGTGCGGAGCATCCCCACTTGCCTCTCCAATGCTTCAGCCGGGAAGCAGTTGGGCACGTTTCCAGCTCATGACAAGTGCACACAGTTGCTCTCAAGAGTCGCAATGCAGAGTCCTGGAGGTCCACGCATCGCACAGCCCTCATCTGAAGGCCATTCATTTCCAATACAACACGACTATTATGTTGCTTTATGAATATCCTCCCCAAATATATGTTTAACGATGCACAGTTACAGAAGACAAACACTCATTTTGTTAGAGATCCCATGGTAAATGGAAAACGAACACACAACGAGTTTTTACAGTGTGTTAGTTAAAACAGAGTATGGAAAAGTTACACATTATCCAAGCCTTTATGCCATGAAACACTCAGGAAAGGCAGCAAGACATTATTGTAGGAAAAGAGAAAGCCTGGGACAAATTAATGCTTATATTTTTCAATATATGTAACACTGTGCATCTTAAGTTATTAAAACTACAAAGCAGACGACCAAGGTCCGAATAATCAGTGCAAGTGAAAGGCTACTCAATTAAGACGAAGGTGCACATCACGTACCTTCCAACACCTACAGACCTGGGAGCCCTTTGCAGAGGTAACTGAGGACACGGCGTTTCTCAGACACATTGCTACGTGGGTGAGAGCACAGCCCTCCAGTTTCAACTGATACCGTCGGATTTATCATGATAAATGGGAAATTACTGATTTTTCACTGGCTGCAGCTGAAAGCGCTTCTACCCGACTGAGGCATTTGGCCCCAGCGATGCCGCAGCTCCTAACTGCTGGAGGCTTGGGCTACATTTTTAACACAATTACACATCCAACTGAATGAGTTAGCGTCACTTATTTCCCATACCCAATTCCCAAATGGACTCTTCCAAACAAAGAAGAAAACCTGTAATTCAGCTCAGTTTGTCTAAAACGTGGCTGCACACTGCTCGCTGCGGAAGTCTTCCAGCGGCTGGGACAACCGCTCTGCTGCCTGGAAGAGCATCTCAAACTGCTCCTCTCACACAGGCAGCGCACGGCTTTGCTCCTCAGCTAGTTTTAAGGTCTAATCATAGAATCACGGAACAGTTTGGGTTGGAAGGGACCTTAAAGCCCCCCCAGTGCCACCCCCTGCCATGGGCAGGGACACCTTCCATAGCCCAGGGTGCTCCCAGCCTCATCCAGGGTGCGACTTCCAGGCTGCTTCTCCGCTGGACAAAGGCCTTAACATTTGTTAAACAATTTTCAATTTTCAGTTCCTGTTATCGAAGAACACTGATGTCCCATCTCAATCTCCCTCTTTCCATTTAAACCTATTACTCCTTGTCCCTAGTCCCTGGAAAAAGCCCCCCCCCCAGTTTTCTTGTGGCCCCCCAGGCACTGGAAGGGGCTCTGAGGTCTCCCCGGAGCCTTCCCTTCTCCAGGCTGAACAAGATCATCTTCTGGTTACCAAAGAAGATCACTTTTACCTCTTCTTGTATTTTTCACAGCAATGAGGAAACCCTGCAGAGCGAGGCACACTCCATCCTGGGGGACCAACCGCCACCCTGAAGAGCCCGTGTGAACCAGCCGTGCCTCCTGCTGTCACACACATCTCCCAGACACAGCACCCGAAAGGGTCCTGGAAAATCAAACGCTTCTCTTGTGGTTTTCTTTATGGCTTCCTGCACTGGAAAGTATTTTGATCCTGATCGTAATGTGCTTAATTCAAACTCAAGAGGCAACTCAGAGGCTTAAAAATAAACTGGAGCCAAAGAGCATTGCTGCATTAGCATGTTTTGCATAATTCATCTCGTTGTGCTGTGGAGAGCTCTTCAGTTCCTGCTCCATGCGAGGGCACGATGGCAGCACAGGCACATGCTCCTGCACAGCTTCCTCTGGGCAAAGCCAGCATCAGCCTTCCCTGTCTGACAGAACTGCGTGGAGGAGGTCTGCAAGCAAGGCACGGGGTGGCTGCGGGGATGCTGGTGCGACTTCCAGGCTGCTTCTCCGCTGGACAAAGGCCTTAACATTTGTTAAACAATTTTCAATTTTCAGTTCCTGTTATCGAAGAACACTGATGTCCCATCTCAATCTCCCTCTTTCCATTTAAACCTATTACTCCTTGTCCCTAGTCCCTGGAAAAAGCCCCCCCCCCAGTTTTCTTGTGGCCCCCCAGGCACTGGAAGGGGCTCTGAGGTCTCCC
>NW_010249494.1:4006-10666 GCF_000690775.1 Eurypyga helias
AGCTCCTCGCCCCCAGCACCCCAAGTCCTTCTCCTCAGGGCTGCTCTCAACATCTCCCAGACACATCCCCTTGCACACCAGAGCACAACGAGCCGTGGTGTAAAGGGCACTAAACTCTACCGAGGGATTTCACCGACCACGACAACAACTTGGTTTTGCTGCAGATTCTGCTGCACAAAGAGCTCGATGTAACCTCCCCATGCCAAGGCAGCACTGGGCATCCGTGCCGGCATGGGACCATTTCATCAGCAGCTGGAGCACAAACCCTGCGAGCCCCTTCCCCACTCACACCCACCCACGAAGCTGCTGCTCAAAAGCCAGTGTCACACGTTGGGGCTGGAGCCTTAGTTGGGTCAGCAAAGAAAAGCAAAACTGAAATCAACCACCGGGATTTTCCACTCCTAAAAACGAACAGTGGGCTGTATTCATTCTCATTTCTCTGTTACTGAGTTGGAAGAACAGCCACGGCACATTACAAACAAGCAGAAACGCTGAGAGCTCAAGACTAAAAATGTATTTGGGGGAAAAGGCAAGAACAGGCACGAGGTTTGCCTTTTAGTAACACCCCAAAGACCAAACACAAGATCCGAAAGCGAATGTCAAAGCTTGGTTTCACTTCAGGATATGTTCCAGGCTACAAACAACGAGGAAGAACCCCAGCTACTCCTGTGGGGTCTTTCACTCCCCTAACTAGGAATGGGCAGGGTCAGATGGCAGATTTAAACCCCCTTTCCCTAACCGGCTGGAGAAAAACATCTTTTATTCAGCAGGTGCAGGCCTCAAAACGAGAGCAAGAGACAGCCAGGCCCCTGGTAAAAACAGAGGCGGTGCTGATCCGTGAGGAATCCGAGGGGATCCCATCCCTTTGGAGCTGTGAGGAGCAGAGAGTGCCCAAACCCCATCAAGGGAAAACATCCCCCCTTCTCAGAAGTAGCCATACGAGCAAAAGACGTGGGTTGATGATAGCAGACAGGTAATTTTAAAAAGGATTTGGACCCTTTAAAAAGTTGGCTGACTAATTTACAATCTTTGACGAAGAATGCAAAAATATAATGAAAATAACAAGTGTCACCAGGTACCTGTGAACAAACATACAGGGGAAATCAAACATTTTTGCTTCGTGTTTCTGCTGGGTTTGGCTACTCAAAACATTTCTGTAGACTTTAATACCTCTTGACACAGCGTGAAATGCTAAAGTGATTTTTTTTTATTTTTAATGAAAGGCTAAAGGCAGAGTCCAGGGGCTCTAAGTCATTCAGTCGTCCATCAAAACCAATTCGACAGCTACTGTTGCATTTAAGATCATCTTGTGAGCTCTGAATTCCATTTTGTGCCTCTCAAATTCATTCCCTCACATCTCCCACTACAGACACTCCCGCAGAAGAGACCATTTAACACCTCGGGGCCAAGTTCTGCATGACCTTGCTTGTGAAGACAAAATAAATATAAAAAAACGTTATCTTGCACGCAAGGTTAAGGACATTGATAGAGATGCTTGATAAAGCCTCAATGCACCGGAAGAAAGATGATCACAGAGTCATGGAATCTTTTAGGCTGGAAAAGCCCTTCAAGCCCATCGAGTCCCACCGTTACCCCAGCACTGCCCAGGCCACCACTGACCCCTGTCCCTGAGCGCCTCGTCCACACGGCTCTGAAACCCCTCCCGGGATGGGGACTCCCCCTTCCCTGGGCAGCCCCTTCCAACCCCTGACAGCCCTTTCCGGGAAGGAATTTCCCCAATATCCAACCTAAACCTCCCCTGGCACAACTTGAGGCCGTTTCCTCTTGTCCCGTCATGTGTCACTCGGGAGAAGAGACCGACCCCCCTCTCTGCCCCCTCCTCTCAGGGAGCTCCACATCCCCACTGCGAGCTGTGCAGAAGACTGTCCCCTCCCCAGAAGAGACACGGGACTTTGGCCACCACACACAGAATCATAGAATGGTTTGGGTTGGAAGGGACCTTAAAGATCATCTGGTTCCACCCCCCCTGCCATGGGCAGGGACACCTTCCACTAGACCAGGTTGCTCCAAGCCTCATCCAGCCTGGCCTTGAATCGACAGCAGCTGGGATCCACCCCAGAGCCCGGCACAGCACGGGGGCTGTAGATGGGAAGCAGGGTCTGTACTGCAAAAAACACCCTATGCACACCTAAAGGGAAAAAACCCAAAAAGTAACAATCCTGCCACGTTCGTAGATGCGGGTGTTGCTCACCCCGCGCTGTTTTCCACCTCGAGAAGTTGACTGACCTGTTGGTATTCATGTCAGAGGAAAGCACAGAGCAATTTGTAAGGAAATATGACACAATGACAGGTTTCTACAGCACAAAAAGGCTTAGAAAACCTCTTTGCAGATTCAGGCTTTGCCACCCACCCTGCCGAGCATCCCCGGTCGCAGCCCCGGTCCTTCGGGGAGCGGAGAGGCAGGTGCCGTGTGGGCACCCACCAGCGACCCCTTTCACCGGGCGACGCTGACAAAAAGCCTGCTCCTTCCTCTCGGGCTATTCGGAGCTTGCGAACAAGTGACACACGCAGTTTGACAGAATGGGTTCATACCTCCATCATTACAGCCCAATAAATTAAGGAGATTATTTCGTATAGAGAAATGGCAGGCAGAAAATAAATGCATCTACATCCGCTTGGCCATTTTTTTTTAAGTCTTCCAGGTTTCCAGGATCTTAAATTCATTTTAGGAACGTGACTAACTTGCTGGTAGCTAAATACCCACTGCAGTATCCTTGTATTCCAGACACTCACCAAAAAAAAGTAGTTTTACAAAAATATTCTGTGATGTCGAAGTGGAAAAACTTACAAGTGCTGTCTGCTGACCTGCAAGGCAGCTTGACCGGTGCGTCACCACCGAGCGCTACTTCCCGCCGCGCGTTTAACCCCTCAGAAATGCATCCACTTAACAACGTGATTTATTGGATTGTTTCTTCAAGCCAAAGGTGTCATTGCTCGGATCATTCCGACGAGGCCTTGTGGAAAGAGCCCAGCAGCCTGCCGGAGAGGGGGCCCGAACACGAAAACACAGCGGGTCTTCGCAATACCCGACTTTTGGAAACCTCCTTTTCCTGAGGGTGGTTCCTGAGTCTAATTTCGTCTCTTCCAACTTACATAGCGCTGCTTTCCAGCTCCACAAAACCAGTACAAATTACACCCGAGATGAGAGTACAGGACCTGAATTTTCTGTTAAACCTAGGAATTGCAAGGAGGACTCCAGTGCCCCACCAGTCCCACCTCGCACATCTCTCCTGCCGCCACGTCACGCTCTCTAATGATCTGCAGACCCTAAAGCCTATCTATTATAAAACAACGCCTCAGATATCTGATAGAGGATTAGCAAGAGGAATGGAAAACAGCTGGGAAACGTTAGTTTTCACACTGAGCTTTCAAATTCTTCAGCAACAGACGCTGACACAGTATGGAAAATGATGCCCGCACACAATCCGGGAAGGAAATCCTAGCAGAACGAAGTTCCTATCGGCAAAGCCTCGCGTGCATTCGCCAGAGGCAGAGCTGATGCTGTGCCTCCGGGTCGGCACCATCCCGTTACACGGAGGACGGAGCACAGCAGGGCTGGGAACGGGACAGCAGAAACACCTCCCCGCTCCCCTCACCCATTGGACGCGCCCCTCCATCCCACACGACCAGGCACAGAAGAGTCCTTTGTAAAATAAAACACCACTTGAGGGGGGGGTAAGAGGATATTTCCTGTTAACTTCCCCACGGATCTGTAATCCAGCAGTCAAATTATGTCAATCACAGCTCATTAGGCAACAATTTACTCTGCCAACTCCGTTCTGGCTGCTTCCTCCAAACCATGTGTCATTTGCAAACGTGCAACCCCATTACCGGTGCGGAGGGAGACCACCCTGCTGCAGGAGCAGCTCGCTCCGACGGGAAGCCTGGCTCTTACCCCCGCATCTCCGACCTCGTCGCATCGGATCGCGGTGCCATCGCATCTACGGACGCGCTTGGCGTACTTGGTTTGCAGCAGCGCTCGCACACGCCAAACGATGGCTTCCTATGAGATAAACTAGGTTTGGTTACCCGAATTCGGGATTTATGGATACTTGCCCTGTGTGTCTGTAGAAGAAAGCCAGGACGAGAATCCAACACGGCTGAGGAGGAAAAGCGAGCGTGCTCGGAGCTGGAGGTCCCTGCGGACGCACACCCGAGGGGCTGTGCCAGTGGTGGCAAGCTCAAAGTCAGCGCCGGAGCCAGCTCTTGGCTTATCTGGCACCCCTCATGGGGAAATCGGGAACTGGGTGGCAATAACACACCACTGCTTCCCTGGACTTTACACTCTTGCGTAAACGTGAAACTAAGGGAATTATTTCACACGTCCTACCAAAAGGGGAGAATTCACATCAGTTCGAGGGGATGGAAAAAACAACACTTGGCTTACAGACAGAAACCTGGATCTCTCGGGTTACCCTCCACATTTTTCCCTTCAAAGTACATCCCATCAAATATGAGGCCTTCCCAAAACCCACAGGCTCTGGTCCTCGCTAGCAGAGACAAGTACAAATCTCAGTGCAACCAAGAAGCTGGGGAAGCACCTTCACTACACCAGTACCAGGAAAGGGAGACCCACAGGGAAAATCCCCCAGGTTACATTCCCAGTGGACCAAGATGTGTGCCATAGCCAGACCCGGCCTCGTCCAACTCCACCTCAGCTGGGCACTGCCGCACGCGTGCTCCGTGCATCCTCGGCACCGTTACAGACTAAGGGAGCACATTAGCACTGATAGGTCCGAGGGCTTCACCAAAAAAGCGTGACCTGGAGCACTTCCCATCGTCTCCTGCAACACCTCGAAGCGTGAGGTTCACCAAGGAGGCAGCGAGGTGACTGCGTATGTTTGAACTGGACAAACTACGTCACTACAGACCTTCCCCAAGACTAAGGCTGCTAACAACCCAGCAAATGCCAGCCAGCGCACGCATCACCTCCTGGCGCACCGCTGCTCATCCGTCCCCTTGCTGAAGGAGCCACGGAGCTGGAAAAGATCAGGACAGTATCTTCAAAGTGGAAAAAAAATGTAACAGCAGTCAATGCCACAGCACTTGCGGTAAAAACGCGACCAAGCTGCACTCTCCTCAGGGACACACACACGTTTTAGAGGGCTACGGCTCACTGTGCTGGTTTTGCATGAGGAGAGAGGAGTAAAACTGCAAAATACTTTTGTGAGGCTGCACGGGAGGAACCTTTTCCGCACGGCCCCGGTCCCGAAGTGCTCGGCGCGATGACCGTACACCTGCACGCAGCTGCTACTCAACCGCGTCTTCATCAACGTCGAAAAGCGTCTTGGAAATTTCATTAGCGGTACGAAAATTGCTATTGTCAGGAAAGCCCTTCGGGACCCCATCAGGGCTCTCCGAGCGTGCGAGCAACGCTCGTGCCAGGCTAATTTCTTAAGACAGCGTGTGAAGGTGAGATCTAGTCCTACAACCTTCGGCATCTCCTTCTTCGTACTCTCATCTCCCGGACTAATCCTCTCTCCCTACAGAACATATTCCTCATCTTTTTTCCCCCGACTGCCATTCCTTTCTCATTAATCCCTGGTGCTCTATGGCCTGCCCTGTTCTGGGGTTTGAGCAGTGGCACAGTCATCTTCCCCCCCGAGCCACAGAGAAAACAAAATAATAACAGCCTAGGAGTTTATTCTTTCATAAGCCCGTCAGAGATTTCCTGGAAGCCGCAATAAACACCCGCCATCCCCGGCTGGCTTCGAGAACAGGCTGAAGGCGATTTTCAGCTGTTCCAGCAGCGGTCTTCGGGCCACTCCCGATGGGAGCGGACCATCCAACACCCCATTCGCACAGCCACGCATCTGCCGCTGCCTGCGGCAACGCTACAGCACTCGTCCTCTGACCCTTAATTTAAGTCCATCTTCTAAAACCAGATGCCACCCAGTCCTTCCAAGTACCTCGAGATGACAAGCGTGGCCCTGTTACCTCCCATATTTACGTTATACACAGCTAACGCGCTCTGCTTTCCCAAACGATGCCTCTTCTTTATACTGACCTAATCAAACCCACTCATTTTCTCCCACAGACCACACACGCAAATGAAGCCAGGCACCCGTCTGGTAGGCTGAGATGAACCAAGACTCGATTCCGAGCGATGAGCTGCTCGCGGGGGCACTGACCGTCTGTAAAACCACCACGGGTCTCCCCAACAAGAGCAACGCCACATCAGGCTTTTTCCACTGCGCCTAATAGTCGTAACATTTCACTCGCCATTTGGCTCGTCGGTGGGGGTTCCCGACTGAATAGGCTTATTCTTTTCTTAGACGTGATAATCTAATTGGGTCTAACCAGAAATAATCCCCAACGCACACCGGTTTGGGCATCCTTGCTCGGCTCCGGGAGTATTTCAAATACCAGGAGGGTGGGTCCAGCATCCGACGTGGGAATTGCTCCGGCCACCGCTCGCCCGGCTGGGTTCGCCCGGCGTTCCGGGGAGCGCAGGGCAGCGCTGGGCATGGCGTACACACGGGTTTGTTCATCCTCCTCCCCCGGCTTCTGCCCTTCAGGTAACCGTCGCTCAGACGTAAGGAGGAGGTGGAAGCACAAGCGGGTGGCGATAACCGACTCGCGCTACTTGGGTACCCGAAGGAAAACGGGATGTTTGCCCCGCGCGGCACCCAAGGAAGC
>NW_010249495.1:0-17881 GCF_000690775.1 Eurypyga helias
TGGTAACTGGGTTTGTTATTTGGGGAGGGCGAGAGGCAGGGGGGATGGGCTGCAGGATGCTTTTGCCTCCCTAGTTGGGTTGTGCCCCCTCCAGCCCTTCTGCTGGGGTTTTGCACGCAGCGAAGGATGCCTGGGGATCCCCTGCCTGCCCCACCAGAGTTAAGGAGCATGCATTTCAATGATCCCTTTTTGTTTGTTCATTAAACGATGCTGTAAACCCCCAGAGCCGCAAAACTAATCCTCTCCTTTCCTCCTCGTGGCCCTGCTAGTGGAAACATGCCGCAATCCCTCCCGCGCCCAGCCAGCTCGCTGTTATTTATGTCTTCCAGTTGGGCTTCAGCTGGAAGATTGAACATAAAAATAATGCGGGGAGGTTCAAGCAGAGGAGTGCTGGCCAGGGCCTCAGCTGGGCGAGCTGGTGGCGCTCTCAACCCAGCTCCGGCAGCACACTCCAGCTCCTGACATGGCCTTTAATTAGATTAATGAACTATTAATTAATTAAATTCTGCCACCTTTCCTCAGATCAAGTGCTAGCAGCCCGCCCATGAGCGGCTGCATGTAATGTTTCAACGGCACAATCAGCGTCGTGACTGGCAGGGACTGACTTGACCTCTCCTGGGTGGGGCTTGCAAATTATTAGCAAATTAATGAGCAAATTGTGGGTTTCGGAGGTTATAGCAAGCGGTGAGGATGCTGTCAGGCTGCCTGATAGGAAAGTGCACCAGGAGCAATGGCTTTGGATATGCAGTGGACATCCAGGTGACATCCTGGGGACAGCAGGGCCAACGCGGGCAGGAGGGACTGGCTTCTGCTCGCATGTGCAAATGCCATAAACTTGGCAGGAGGGTGCAGAAAACCTGCTACACCAAGTGAAGAGGGGAATGATGGTTGCAAATTGGCAAGCTCTTTCAACCCAACTGATTTTTCCCCTTTTGTAACCGGGCAGTCGAGGTGAGTCCTTGTCCAGCTGCCCAGGGATTCGGTTCAGCTGCAGCGCCAGTTTTCTCTCTCACCCAAAAAGCACAAGCAGGGCGCTGCCTGCGGGGTGCGTCAGGCACTGCACCACCTGCCCACTCCTGCTTTGCTCGGGGAGCGTTGCCTCCCATTTTTCTCTCTTTCCTTTGGCTTTCAGCACGGGGGAGACTGGCAGTGCTTGGGTGATCAGCGCACGTGTAATAGCTGGCTGCCGGCTGTCGGGTCCGCATGGGATGTCTGTCCCGCACTGCGCGAGCCTGGGGTGCTATCGCACTCCCTACCCTTGAGCGCGTGCCACCCCCGTGGCACCAGGGCTCGACGCTCTCTTTAGGTGCTGGCAACAGATCTTTCGTCTGCAGGTTGAGCTGTTGTTTGCAAACCCTCCTCACCTTTCCCAGAGGGGAAGAGGAGCTCTTTGCTCCCTTTAAGGTGCTCTGGCTCCCTCGAGCAGCTGCAAGGTCTGAGGGAAACATTTGGGAGGGTCTGGGAGTTGCTGTGCTTAGTACACCACAGCTCAGCCCCCCAAAAAACGGTGCGATGGGGAGCAGGGCAGGTCTGGCCAGACAGCAGATGTTGTACGCTGCATCCAAGACCCTTCACATCTGGAATAAACGGCCGAGCGGTGGAGCGGTGCCAGGCCCCCTCCCGCTGCGCTCCGAAGGGTTTTGTCAGCCCCGGGAGGAAGCGCTCGTTAAAGTCTGGGATTTGAGACGATTGTTAGCAGCCAAGCCGGCAGTGTTGTGTAACGTGATGTAAGGCGCTGCGAGCCAGGGCGCTCTCTGCCTCAATATTTCCGAAGCGCCGGAGCGCGGTTGCGTCCAGCCGATAAGGGAGCAAGAGGAAGAGCTGCTCCGTGCCAAGGAGCCGGGAGGAGGAAACCGCACGCCTGTGCCTGTAACTGCAGTGGCTCCGCTCCAAAAAGAAGAGGAAAGATCCCTGCCCTCCTGCCCACTCGCTGGAGGAGGAGGGATGCAGGTGCTCGCTGCCTGTGATGGTCAGGGGTCCGAGCGGCAGCAGAGCAGCACACGTCACTGCGAAGGACGCAGCCGGACTGGGTGGGATGTGGGTCTCGCTGGGAGCCCGCTCAGCTCCTCTGCTCGCCCAGAGCTCCTGCCTTTGCTGCTTGTGCTGGCAAACCAGGCTCGAACTAGTTAGTTTTACTCGGATGGCAGCCAGGGAAAGCGATGGGCAGCGCTGGCAGGCAGGTCACCTCCCCAGCAGCATCCCTGTGCAGCAGGGCCGGCACAGTGCTCGTTCCTGCAGAATTTTGCACAGCAAAGTGATGCTTGAAACATGCGATCGGTTGGTGGGAGAGGGTGGAGGGTGCCTGGCACAGCATGACTAACCCTCAGTGCTGCTGCTCGCTCCCTGGGCTAGCTGCTTTTGTGCACAGTAATCCCCTAAAATGAGAAATTCCTCAAGGTCCCATCACTGCACTGCCCAGTAGCAACTGACAGTGCCTCTTCCCAGCTTTCTTTTTCTAATGTGTGAATTTTACAAAATAACCTTGAATGCAGAAAAGAGGCATCCCAGGGTAGGGCTCTGGCTTACCATGAGGCTAGACTCCTCGCTGCGGCAGGCTGGGTGCTGCCGTGTGCCTGTGCCACAGAGGGACACGGGGATTCACAGAGCTCAGCAGGAGCCAGTCCCTGCCCTGGGGACTGAACAAGCGAAATAGAAAACGAGGGGAGACAGCAGAAACTGAGGTACAAACCGGTAACCTCAAGCCTTGGGGCAGAGCCCAGCTGTGCTGGCGTATTTGGGGTTTGCTGTCCCCCTTCCCTGGGGTGGCGGGCACTGCCTATCTCACCTGACGGAGCTGCTCTGCTCTTGCCCTTGTAGTTGGTGACAAGGTGCCAGCAGACATCCGGATCATCGAAATCCGGTCCACCACCCTGCGTGTTGACCAGTCCATCCTCACAGGTATGTGCAGTTGTGATGGGGCGGAGGCGGCTGCTGAAGGCAGAGCTTTCCCTCTGCCATCGGCTCCGAGCCATATTTTGGGACTGACACTGAGCTAAGCATTTTGCTGGGTTGGGAAACAGGTGGAAGAATGAGACTGAGGACCTGGGGAGGTCTCAGCGTCATCTAGAAGTCATGGCATAGGTGAGATGTGCCCGGTGCTTGGACATCCCTTCTGCAAAACATGCAGCTGTCCTGTGCGACACGTCACATGATTTTGTAAATGCATTGTTACAAGATGGCAGCAGGGAAGGAAAAGTAATCAGAAAAATTGTTAAAAACACAGGGAATGGAGCCCAGTCTCCTTGAAATGTGGCTTTGCATTAGCTTAGTTCTTCAGAAGCAAAAGGAGATGCAGCAAAAGGGCAAATTTGCAAAGAACAAAATACAAACCTTAAGCAGAAGGGCTTTGGGCACCTTTCCTGTTGTGTTGCCCTACAAACCCTACCTGGCCATGCAAACCTGTGCTGTAAGCCAGCAGCCTCCCTGACATGGGGGTTTGGCCCCATCCCTTTGGGCTGTGTGGGAGCTCATGGTCTCTAGCCATCCACACGGGTCATTTTTCTGCAGCCCTCATCTTCAGAGTGCCTTGGCCCAACTCTGACATCCCCATGATGGATGTTTTGATGGTTTGGTGGCAAAGTGCTGCTTTAGAAGGCTGCAGGGGTTGTGATGGAGGCTCACAGCAGCATTGAGCAGAGGCTGGAGGGGAAACATAGGTGGTTCATCTCCCCTCTCTTGTCTTGGCAGGCGAGTCTGTGTCAGTGATCAAACATGCTGACCCCGTCCCCGACCCCCGGGCTGTCAACCAGGACAAGAAGAACATGCTTTTCTCCGTAAGTCCCATAATGCCTGTCCCCACCTCTCTTGTGGTCTTGCAAAGAGCTGCCAAGGGAAGAGGCTGATGGACACGTGAGGTCTCTGAGCAGTGAAAGGGAGTGCATGCATGAGAAAGACCCAAATCCATAAAAATGTGGACCTGCTGCATTTGGATTTCCCTTGGGCTGTGGCACATGACACCCCTAAATGCCTTGGTCACTCTCAGCGGGTTTTCCATCAAGTAGGATGCATTATGGACTGGAAGAAGGTGTGTGGATGAGCCTGGAGCTATTGCAGATTTGGGTTTCCTCCTTGCTCATGCTCCTCTCGGGCAGAAGTCGAGTACTCGAGGGGTGAGAGAGTTCTCGGGAGAGGTCTCCTGCTGCTCTAGGGTGGGTTTATATAAAATCCCAGGATGTCTCATTTTCCCTTTAACCAAGATCTCACGTTCTTCTTTCACAACAACAACCCCATTCCCCACTCAGTCTAAGAGGTTTCATGCCCATATATTCACTCTGGCCTTTTTCTTCCCTCCCAGGGCACCAACATCGCAGCTGGGAAGGCCGTAGGGGTTGTCATTGCGACAGGGGTGTACACAGAGATCGGGAAGATCCGAAACCAGATGGTAGAGACCGAGCCCGAGAAGACCCCCTTGCAGCAGAAGCTGGACGAGTTCAGCCAGCAGCTCTCCAAAGTGATCTTCCTGGTGTGCATCGCCGTCTGGGTGATCAACGTCAGCCACTTCAGCGACCCTGTCCACGGGGGCTCCTGGTTTCGGGGGGCCATCTACTATTTCAAGATTTCGGTGGCGTTGGCGGTGGCTGCCATTCCCGAGGGCCTCCCGGCCGTCATCACCACCTGCCTGGCGCTGGGCACGCGCCGCATGGCCAAGAAGAACGCCATCGTCCGGAGCCTGCCCTCGGTGGAGGCCCTGGGCTGCACCTCTGTCATCTGCTCCGACAAGACCGGCACCCTCACCACCAACCAGATGTCCGTCTGCAGGGTGAGTGACGGGGGTGTTTTGGGGTGTAGGGGGGATGCTTGGCAAGCCCCGGAGTACCCAGCATCGCTCCATCCCCATCCTGGGCTTTGCTGTCCTCACCAGACTCTATCATATTAGGAATTTGAGAATGAGCATGGAAGGTGGTTGGTAGGAAGCCCTGAGCTTCATCTCTGCCCAGCCAGGGTCAGTAAGGTTTATGGCTTCTCTTGGCATATTTGTAACTGGAAAACTCATTTTTATGAGCCCACCAGTTTGGAGGTGCTGCGTTGCAGACTCTTTTCAAGTCTTCCCCCGCCCTCCCCCGAGCATTTCTTCCTGCTGGGACGTGGCGTTGAGACAGGGCTCCTGGAGATGCCAATGCAATCAGCCTCCTCTGTTCTCTTGCCTGGTTTTCCCTTGTTTTTAACCAAACCACTGACAAATCCCAGACCTTGCAAAATTACAAAGCCTGGCAAAAACTTGGAGGGCCAGTGCGGTGTGTGGGTCCAACTGGCCACTATGAGCTCACGCAGCAATCACGGGTTAAGAGACCCGGGACCTGGTGTGATGGTGCTTTGGTTCCCTGTCCTCACCTGGCAGGAGGTCTGCCCTTAGCAGTTGTGTGCAGCTGCGCCGGGGTTGAAAAGCTCTTCTGATGGAGGGAGCCCTGGCGGGGTTTGGGAAGAGATTGGAGGCTCCTGGTCTACCAGAGCGCTTTGCTCCTGCATTCCTGGCTGTAGGGACAGGTGGCTTGTGAGGAAAGCCTGGGCTGTCCAAGTACTTCTCAGTTTCACCATCAACCCTCAAGTCTCAGGAAAGCTTTTTTTTCATAGCCTTGGTGCTTAAGTTTTGTAGGAAAACCTTGGAAAATGTGTTGCTGTGGGGAAAAATGGACCTGGCCACCCTCCCTCCTCTCTGACACTCCGGCAGCGTGGTGGGAAGCCGTGACTGTGCTGCAGGCTGGCCATGAGCTTTGGGCACTGGTTTGCTCAGCACAAACTACCAATGACTGGAAACATCTAATACTTCTGCCCTGTAAATGATTTAAGATGAGGCACGGCTGGAGCGAGGCAGTGACCAAGCTGCACACGTCTCGCGTGAGGAGGAGGTTCCCACCAGCCCATTTTCTGTCCCGGTGATGCAGGGAGGCAAGTAATGGGCAACCCCAGCATTTGGGGCCTCTTTAGCTCGTTAGACTGCAGAAGGAGAGGTAGGACATGACTATGCCTTCCCCAGCCACTTCCTACCAGAGGATCTATGCCTTGAACGTGGGCGGAAGTGCCGCCGTCTCCCAGAGTGTGGTGCGGTTGGGAGAGGCAGGGTTAGTGATGCTGAGACAGGGAGAGGATGGGAGGGGGATGGAGTAAGGCAGCAGCACTTCAGGAGGCTTTTAGCATCAATCAGCCCTAACTGAGCCCAAGTTAAAATTTGCAAAGCAGCGTATTTGGGGGAAAAAATAATTAAAATCAAAATTCAATGTATTCTCCACCACAATGCCCCGCAGCCTGCTTCCAATATCCATGTTATTCACTTGGCTGAATCCTGACTGCCAGGGCGCGATACCAAGAGCCGGGCTGGCCTCAGGACACACAGACACGGCTGTTAATGTTTAACGGACAGGGATTCCCGCGTTGACGCGGACAGCACGGAGGCTGCCAGCAGCTCTGCCAAGCAGCGGGTGGGTAAATATTTGCACTGGGCGGCCGTTGGCGTGTCCTGGACATGCTCTGGCATCGAGCGTCCGGCTCAGCTGTGGGGGTGAAAAAGGCATAAAAGCCTATTGATAATCTGGAAAAATGTATTAATTGAGTGCGATTTAATTAATTCGCACACTGAGTTTGGCTGAGCGCAGCCGCTCGGCCAGGCTATGCTGCTGAGTGGCACTTGCCCTTTACGTCTCGCCACCAGCATCAGTCTGTAGAGCTGTAAAGTGACTCCTGAAGGGCTCAGAGTCTGTTATAAAACTCCCAGCTGTGTTTTAAGGGCTGTGCTGCCGCCTCTGGGTCCTGCTCGGTGCCCTGGACTCGTGGCCGGGGTGCTGGCTGAACCAGCTTGGCAGGATGCGTATGGATGCCACGTGGCCAGCATTTGCCCCCCAGATGCCCCGAAGCGCTTTGTGCCAGGGGCCTCGTCCAGCTGGGGTGGCCGAGACTTTGGTGCTTTTGCTCTGACCTGGAGTCCATCAGAGGTTGCAGCTCTGCAGTAATGCCACACACCCACTTAGGAAATCAGATTAAACCCTTGGTTTGTGTTGCTCTCCTTACAGTCAACTGGGGTCTCCAAGACCACCATCTCGCCCAGCCCATGGTGCGGAGCAACCAGGAACAGCCTTCTCCAACCTTTAAATAACCTCGTGGCTGGGAGTGATGGGAGTCTGGCAGGCCGAGAAGGGGCAGAGAAGCATTGCACATTTAAATCACTCCCCTAAAACTTGCAGCACACTTTTATGCACTGTAACATGATTTTCCAGGAGCATGAGGGTGGTGTTTGAAAGTCAGGACCCGAAGCAGAGATGCTGCTGCATGGGGCTGGCAGGGGGAGGTGCTGGTACCCCCTGTCCAGGAGAGGGAGGTTCATGGTGACGTTTGGCTGTCTCAGAGATGGCGTGTGTCTGGGGGAACCAGAGCAGAAAGGGGTTTATTTTCAGTAAACCTTGTAGCACAGCCTGGATGTGCAAAGTCCTGTCCCAGGTGCAGCCGCCCAGGAGCTCTGTGGGTGCTTTTTAATTTGCTTTTTAATCTCCAGGACGCTGTGCCTCGATTCAGCAGTTTTGTCTGTCTAAGCCAGTCACTAATCAACGGGAGGTCTTGCTGGGGGTTTCCCAGGGCTGTGGCCACATCGCTGGCTGTGGCAGCTGCCAGTGGGTGCCTGTTGGCCAGGGCTGCTTCCAGCACAGGAGAAAGATGGTGCTGATCCGTGGGCTGATTGATGGGTAAATGACTGATGATTACAGCCTCTTACTCTTCCACTCTATCTTGTCTGCCTTTTGATGAGTAGTTCTTTTAAAGATATTACAGAAAATACAGAAAAGTGGAGACGTACCCTTTGCATCTCTCCTCCTGCGAGCCTGCAGCCAGACGCCACGTGCTGCTCAGGGGGTGGGTGTATCCATGGGTGCCCTTTGCTTTCTAAAGATGCACACGAGCAGCATCTGTGTGACCCAGCGCTGGGGCCAGGCGAGATCTGCAGGGCAGGAGGAGCAGGGTGTGCTCTTCATGAACACGTAGTAACGTTTCCTTTCCATCTCTCCGTTGCATTAAACCCCTGAAACGCCAGTGTGGTTTTAAAAGGGTTAAGGGCAAGGATGTGAGCAGGGGGAAGCTCTAGGGTTGTTGGCTTGGGCTCCCCTTTCAGGATGCTGGAGCTGGTGGCCGTGCAGGGGGTCAGGCAGCCTCTCTGTGAGCATCTGTCTTCAGCAGCCTCCCCAGACTGTCCAGCCGAGCTGTGGCATGCAGCTTTGCCACCTCCTTCTATTGCTTCTGTTATTATTTTTCTTATTCTTGGGATGGAAACCTCACTTATCCTCTTTACGGATTAAGACAGCTTTTTCCTCCAAACTGTTTCCACTGCCTGCAAACCTGCTCCCTTTTCAGCCTGGAAAACTGCCGAAACATCACGCCAAAAAACCTGCAAACACCTTTGCAATGCCCCAGCCGCCCCCTTGCTCTGCCAGTCACGCAAGCCGGGAGCAGGCAGGAAATTTGATATAAGCTCTGGTTGCTGTGGGTTACACAGCACCTTTTTAAATAGACATGGAAAAATAGAGGGCCTGGAATGATTTTTTTTTTTTTTCCTTTTCCTTTTTTAATAAGAAAGTTGCTATTGTGAAAGTAGTAATTGTTTTGTAGCCATGAGCATTTGAAAACAAACAAGCCCATATCAGGCAAACCCACTGGTGGCTGGGGTGGATGTTTTCAGATTTCTTAATAAATGAGAGTCCGGTCTGCGTTTCTGAGCACAGGAATCAATTTTATGAAGAGAACAGGAGTTTCTGGCTCTCTGAAAGGCTGATAGCATCGGATGCTTCAGCCTTCAGGATGCTCAGCCTTCAAAGGTCCCTTTTGGCGTTGTATGAAACTGGGTGCCATGTTCCTGGAGTCCATCATCTCGGGGACATTCAGTCACCAAAGGAGACAGGACGTGTTTCGGCTCTTTATTGAGGTCCGTCATGCGCTAGTGTTTGCGCCTCCTGGCAGGGGAGCTCAGTGCCTTGACAGAGGGCCTGGGACATCTCTTCTGCAACCCTTTGGCTCATGATTTTCTTCAAGACCCTTCAGGGATGCTGAGGGGCCTCCAGGATGGGCTCTGGGAAAGGTGCTGAGGGCAGTAGCCCAGCAAACGAAGTACCTGCAAATTAGCTACAAAGCTGTGGGGAGGTTGCTTTGGGCTCAAAAGTGTTTACATAGGAGACATATGCCTTGAGCCTCCTGCTTTGATTTGCCCAAATTTGTAAAATACGGAGGTGAGAAAACACGCCGAGGTGTTCTGGGGCTAAACCTGCTATAAACATGCTTCCCCAAGCTTGACCTCTTTTCCTTGGCCCTACGCCTGCACCTGGGGATACCAGGCTGCATGGGAATCTTTTACAAACCAGCTGCACTGTGGGGTGTCCTGATATTACTAACAATAATTAATAATAATAGTAAATTAACTGCTGTTAGTTGGTGGAGGAAGCGCAGAGGGGAGAGGAGTAGGTGGTACCTGGAGCCATTGCATCTCTGGTGCTGAGTGATGCCTCTCAATTTCTCCATCATCCATCACTTTCCTCTCCTGGGGAACATTTCCAGTAAACGGAAGAAAATAAATAGGGGGAAAAGAATAATTTGAGACAGGGTGGATGGGACAGGTGCCCCTGCACCCGCTTTCTGGAGCCACCAAGCAGGTCCATGGAGCTGAGGGGAGCATCACCTCCCTGCAGCCATCCTTGTTCCTGCCTGCTCCTCGCAGATGCTTGAGCTGGGGAAACACCCATCAAACCCATTTAATTTATTTATTTATTATGCTACTTTTGGCTTCAGCATGGCTCATAAATAACGATTAAGCAGAAACGAGCGTTCCCAAACTGTCACCCTGGCTGGGGTTGGGTACTGCTCTTGCTGCCATTGGAGGGTGGCCCAAAGGGTGGGCTGTACAAGGGGGGCTTGGGGAGAAGGGGAATTTTGTTGCATTTTAGGGTTTTTGGGTTTGTTTCTTTCACTGTAGCATCAGGAGAGAAATTGGAGGGAGTTTGAAAGGCAAAAATTACTAAAAATAGAGCACTGGGGACTTCTTTTACGGCTCCCCAAGGCTTTGTTACCGAGCTGCTGGTGCCTGGAGCTGAGCTGTGATCCCAGTATCATGCAAGGCGAGCTGGTGGCTGGGAACTGGCTGGGAAAGGGTGGCAGTGGCAGATGGTGGGATCCTGTCCTGCAGAGACTTTCCAGGGCAGTTGGGGCAGGAGCAGAAACCTGAACCTGTCTCATTCTCTGCTCCAAGTAAAACGCAGGCACCTTCTTAGGAACTGAGTCGGCATTGCTCCGCTCCGATGGAAAAAACAGCTGGAGGGGACAAACATGAAAAAGGCAGAGGAGAGCTGGAAGGGTTCAGGGATGACCAGGAGTGGTGGGTACCCAGGGAGAGGGCTGAGCCCAGTGATGGCAGGGCCCTTGCTGGGATGGTACCAGCTGGAGAGTCTCCAGGCTGGGTATGTAGGTTGTATCAAAAAATCGCTGCCTAATGTTCTGTCTCCCTCCTTCCCCCTTGCAGATGTTCATTATGGAGAAGGTGGAGGGCACCCAGTGCAGCCTGCACGAGTTCAGCATCACCGGCTCCACCTACGCCCCTGAGGGACAGATGTGAGTGTGGGTCCCCTCCATTCATGGTGACATGGGGTGGCCCCGGGCCAGCAACACAGTCGAGGGGAGGTGGGAGGGTTGAGCTTGTGGCCATGGCTGGGGGACCCCAGGTCATCCTGCTACCTGGGGAGAAAGGAGGTTTTACTGTGTCGGTTTGCAGCCGCGCTGAATGCTGGCTAGGGAGATAACCCTGAGCACTGTTTTTTGGCTGTGTTGGGCTTGCAGGCGTTGGGTGGGCGCCCTTCGCTTTCGGTAGGGGCCAGGGCAACTGTTTTGCTGTCCCTCGTCACTGGTTCCTGCCCAACATGACGTGGGGTGCACGTGCCCCGGCTCTACTTGCTGCCCTCCCACTGCGCAGTGCCCAGCAAAGAGGCTCCTGCACGCTCAGCTCTCCCTTATCCCCCCCCGATGAAACGCTTCTGCTTTTGAAATGGAGAGGACAGCCAGTGTGGGAACAGCAAAGAATGAGGCTTTCTGCAGTACAGGCTCTTTCTCCAAACTTCTGAAACCTGTGTGTTTTCAGTATCAGCTGGTGACCATCACCCCCACCCTGAGCAGGACTCAGGTCCGGCAGCTTGTCCCACAGCCATGCTGCCGGCAGCTTGTCGAGGGATTTGCAACTGGTTGCAAACCCCGGCAGAAAAGTACTCCCCGAATCCCACCCCTCGGCAGGGAAGGCCGAGATGGCCGCTGTGCCTGGGTCACGATCCTGCTGATGTCAGGATGTGTTCTGGGGGACGTGGGCTTTGCTGAGCTGCAGCCGGGGGAGGGCAGTGGAAGCCAGGGGCGTCTCCGTGGTGTGTTACCACACACATGGAGTTTTCTGCTGTTGTGTTTGTTTATTCCCCTTCCTTTGAAAGGTGGTGATGCTCTCTAGCGTGGGGAAGGTCTGGGAAGGGGAGGTGAGAAGCTCAGCCAGTGGTTGGACCACTCTCCACTCCCCTTCACTTTGCTGTGTGATCCTGGGCACGTTCTTCACCGCGGTCCCTTCTCCTCATCTGTGGAGTGACTATAATTCATCCCAGCCTCAGACTTAATTTCACGAGTATTTATAGAGCCAATTTGATCCTTGGCTAGAAATCTCCATTAGAAAGTGAGCCAGGTCATAAGCTGGTATCAATCAGTGCGTTTCAATGAAATGAGGAGGACTGAGGGGATGAGCTTGTCTCTGCTAACCTCTGAAGTTCCGTGTCCCCTCTCCCCCGGGGACTGGCTGCAGGGAGGCTCCGCGTTGGCCTCTGGCAGTTCATGTTACTTTTGAGTTTTCCTTCAGCCCCATGCTTGCCTTTGCACATCAAGGGGGATGCGAGGACTTGCTTAGGTGTTGTGGAGAGACACCCCCGGGCCGGTGGGCCTGAAGCGCTTGCTTTGCTCTAACCTGGCTCTGGCATGGGGGATGTCGCCTGCTTGAGCCCCTGCCCATGAGCCTGGGGCCGGGCAGCATCCTCTGGGCAGGAGGCAGCAGCTCTCCCCTGCCCCCTCTCATCCCAGCACGGCTTCTTGTTCCTCAGCAAACGGATTTTTCAGATTTTCTTGGCCGCTCCCTGTTTTCCGCTCCTGAGCTGTAACAAGGGCTCCAAAATGTTCTTTCCATTGGGAACCAGCAGTGGAATAAACTGATCCTAATAAATGCCTGACAAATTATTTTTCCAGCAAGCAGATGACCGGCTGGGTTTATGCTGCTCTAACCTGCAGTTACCTCTCCTGGAACTGGGATAACTTTTTTATTCCCCCTGAAAACCACTGCTGCCATTTCTGCCACCGGGCGAGAAGCAGCGTCTGGCTTCACTGGGGTGTTCAGGGCTGCTCCTCTCCAGCAACGTTTGTGCTCCTTTACGTAGCAAAGAGCAGCTATTTAGGAAGCAAAGGCCACAGCTCGCTGCTTGCTTAGGAACAGCCACAGTTGTTAAATTTGTCTGCTGCTCTTAAATGCTCCCGTGGGTGCCCTCTGGCTCTCTGGAGCGTGGAACAGCATCACTGGAGGAGAAGGGACTTGTTGCTGGTCCTACAGCTGCTCTAGATCCTCAGCAGCTGGAAGCCCCTGAGGGAGTGGACATTAACGTAGATTTCTTTGCCCCTTTTCTCATCCATCATCTTCATTCTCAGCCCCTTGGCAGCCCCTGCTTTCAGGTCCAACGCTCGGTTTTGCTCCTCTGCAGCCCTCTTTATTCTGGGCCTTTTACAGAGTTTATTTGCCTCCTGAGCTATTTTACGTGCAACTAGTCCTGCCCCATTCGGTAAAGCACGACATGTGAACCCGAGCGTTTATTGCTAAGCCCTGGGTTTTAACTGGCCTCTTTCTTCCTCTTTCCAGCAAATTTTACAAGGGGTATGTAGGAGAAGCTGGGTGTTGTTTGAGCGTGTAAGCTGGTGAGGTGTAAGGCTTTGGGGGTTGTTTTCTTCCCGCAGCCTGAAGGACGAGCAGCCGGTGCAGTGCGGGCAGTACGACGGGCTGGTGGAGCTGGCCACCATCTGCGCCCTCTGCAACGACTCCTCGCTGGACTACAACGAGGTGCGGGGGCACTGGGGCGGTGAGGGGGGACCGGCGGTGCTCTTCCCTTCACCACAGGCCCCTTTGCAGTGGAGGTGTGCTCCTTAGGATCCCCTGCCCTGGCTTCAGCTCATCCCAGGGCGATGCTCTGGGAGTCCTGGGATGGTGTGGTGATGGGAGCAGCAGGTAGAGAATGTGCCCTAAAACTTAAGCACCTTTATTTCTTCTGCCCTCTAGTCCAAAAAAGTCTACGAAAAGGTGGGAGAAGCCACTGAAACAGCCCTGACGTGTCTGGTGGAGAAGATGAACGTCTTCAACACCGACACCAGCAAACTCTCCAAGGTGGAGCGAGCCAACGCCTGCAATTCAGTGAGTGGGGGAGGCCCCCGTGAGCT
The DNA here is from genome assembly GCF_000690775.1 of Eurypyga helias. NCBI lineage: Eukaryota > Metazoa > Chordata > Aves > Eurypygiformes > Eurypygidae > Eurypyga > Eurypyga helias. The sequence continues at coordinate 13,459 of NW_010249495.1, forward strand.
CCGGTGCCCGGAGGAGGGAGGGAGAGGGGGGTTTTGGAATGACTGTTATTTGAGCAATAACCACTTGTGATGACCTAAGGGACTGATCTACCACAAGGATGCAATTTCCTGCCTGGCAGGGGGCTGAGCTGGTTTTGGAGCAGATAGTGCAGTGGCCCTGGGAGGGTGATGGTGGGCCTGTGGGGACTGACTTGGGCCTACATGGAGCTCTGGAGCAGGTGATCCCTGAGGCTCAAACTCAGTCCCAGCTCAGCTAGAGGAGACCCTCTCGGTGATGGCCAGAAGCTCTGGCTGCAGATAAGGGGGTTTGGAGTTTTGTAGTTCCACAGCAAATCTTCAGGTGCCCGGCTTGTACAGAGCACCATCCTCCATAGATAGCACGGACCAAACCCCATTTCCCAGAGCCTGAATGAGGCTTCTTCTTCAGAAACATCTATTTTTAATGTGAAAATATCCCATGGTGGCTATTCCCCTCCTACTCTGGCTCTCCAGTGTCTCCCTGTCCTCCTAGTGAAAACACACTTTATTTCATGTCTGGATTTACTCAGTTTGGTATCGTGCCGTTAGATCTTTTAATGTCTTCGCTTGCTCGGAGGAAGTGACCTCTGTTCTGGCATTTCTTCTCTCAGATAGGTCCGAGCGGGTCATAATAAATCCCCTGAATCCTCACTGATAAGGGAGATGGGATTTCCTGGCCGTCCATCAGCCCAGCAGCTGCTTCATTACACGTGCCCATCACTGCCCTTCCACTCAGGTGCCAGGCTGGGTTTGGTCACCGGTGCTGCTCTCCTTACTCTTGTCTTTGGGCAGGGACAAAAAACCCTTCCTTGGAGTTTCCTGGCAGCGCTTCTTTGCCACTTCCTTAATTTTGCTGCTGGTGGCTCTGTGTTTTGAAGTCTCTGGTGGGATTTGGGGGTTTCCTTAGCAGCTGGCTGCTCCCACGTGTCCTTGCTGCTGCGTTGAGCAATGCCCAGCTGGGATGGCACTGCTTTGTGGACTCCAAACTTCCCGCCTACGTGTAGTCACTGCACTCGTACGCTGTGCTGGGTTTGGCCTTTGGGAGCCGCTTGGTGTTTACCCGGCATATCTGGTAACGGCATATTGCCGTACCTGGCCAACACGGACAGCCAACATATCCGCTGGCAGCCCACGTTCTGCGGGGGCAAGTCCTCTTTGCACATCTTCCCCACCTTCCCAGCTCCCACTGGCAGATTCCCTGCAGTAGGACCATCCCTTTAACGTTCAACTTACAACGTTAGTTGTAAAAAATCTCCTTTTTTACCCCAAAATAAGTTTTCTTTTCCTTTGCTCCCTTCACTGATTTATTTAGATTTAAGTTGCTGTATTAGTCTGTGCAAAAAGCTACTTGTGTCCCCGTCACAAACGACACCCTCCTGGCAACAAAAAATAATTGTATAAGCGGTTGAGTCCCGCAGAGACCCCGATGAGCAAGGTTGGCACCAACATCCCTGCTGCCCTCTCTGGGAAACACTTTGCATCGGCCCCAGATGCCCTGAGCATTGAATGTTTTATCTGGGACGTGCCGTCCCAGGAGCGGGGCTCAGCGCCGTGATGCCGATGTGGGCCATCAGTCTGAGGAGGACGGGCTGTGGTCTTGCTGGGCGTTTGGCTCCTTAAGTTACTAATTAGTAGCCGTAGCAGAGCCTGGTTTGCGGTGGGGTTGTTGGGTGCAGGAGCCTGTCTGTGGGCACTGTGGGTACCCGTGGGTCCCTGTGCTGGGGCAGCTCCCCACTTTGTCCTTGCCCTGCACCCATTTGAGGGGGTGATGGATACTGCCTAGCTGGCAGTCCTCAGGGTAATTAGCATGTCCTGAAATGAGCCAAATTAGTCTCAGCTGTGGAAATGCTTCATTTGATGGGAACCCAACCGGCCCCAGGAGATGTTGGTGCTCTCACTCTCACTGACCCCTGTGGGTGCAGGATCAGGGCAAACCCCTCGACTGTAATGAGTGGGATGCCATTCCCCTTCCTGCAGCGCTGCTGCAGCCCAATGCGGGGAACTTTTTCCCTACCTCTGGCAAATGAGGCTTTATCTTAGGCTACAGCAGCTGTTTGGCATCCCATGTGGGGTCAATGAAATTAAGGTCTGGCCATGCTGGCATGTGCTGTGGGCTGGGTAGCAATGCTGTAGTTGGGAGGTTAAAGTTCTCCCAAAACATTGCAGAGGGAAAATTCCTTCTGCTTTTTGGACTGGCTCCTGTTTGCCTTTTTCCTCCCATTGCTGGTGCTGTGCAGGGTTGTTAGCTGAGGTGGAAAGCACTTGCTGCTGTGTCCCCAGCACATACTGGCTCAGCCCCATGGCTGTCCCCAGTACATCCTGGCTCAGCGCTGTGCTGTCCCCACAGGTGATCAAGCAGCTGATGAGGAAGGATTGCACCCTGGAGTTCTCCCGCGACCGCAAGTCCATGTCTGTGTACTGCACGCCCACCGGCCCCGGCCACAACTCTGCCAGCAGCAAGATGTTTGTCAAGGTAGAGGAAAAAGGTCCTCAGCACCATGCGGGATCCTTCTTCCCCTTGCACACCCCAGCAGGATTTGGCCTTAGTGCAGCAGGCAGTGATGCTTTGCAGTTTGTCTCCTCCCTTAGCTTTCCGGGGGTCCAGGAACCAGCAGGTAGGCAGGTATGGTCAGGGAGGGGGTGAGTCTGCAGTACTGATAGGGAAAAAAAGGAGGTAACATGATTTAGAGAGAGGAAAAGGCACTGTGTGTGCTGGTGCTGGGGCCAGGGGAGAGCTGCTGTCCTTGTGCAAAACCTGGGCAATTGCCTTTAGTAAAGCCTTGGACCCTCCAGACACCAGTAATGCCCAAAGGCTGATGTCCAGCTTTCCACTGTAACCAGAAATAAAATAGTGTTTTAAAGGGCATTTTCTTCCCAGGAGGAGAGATGCGGCAGGAATTTCCCCCTGCTGACTCCGAGATTTGTATATTGTTGTTTCCGCTGGGAGATCTTCTGGGTGGACTCCATCCCCAGGTCAGGTTGGGATCCTCCGCAGCCACATCTGTGTCCCTGCCAGTCCCGGGCGAGCTTTTTTAAGAGAAGCAATAGAGGGTTTGCACATTTTATATTAAAGAGCAGTGTCGGGGGTCCTTTGAAAGGTCAGAAGGGATGGGTTGAGAGACCCCAATGCTGAAGGACATGTCTTCCTGAATCACAACGGCATCACGAGCATGTGTTGAGCACCCCACAAGCAGTGCATTTTTCCAGGGGAGACTTTTGGCCCTAATCCCATTCAGGTCTGAGAGGGGATCTGCAGTGCGGGAGTATCCCAGGCAGACATGTAGGTTTTGCAGGAGTTGGATCCCCGGCAGAGAAGATTCTGCTGTCTGGTGACCCGACACGGGTTCGTCCTTCCCGGCTGTGGTCCCCGTGTGCTCGGTCGGAGGCTGCCATCTAGTGCGCTGAGCCACCGTGCCAGGATGTTCTGGGGAGATAGCCGCCTTCTTTGCCCAAACTTGGTGCCTTCTCTCCCTCCGGCACTTCCCTCGGTGCTGGCAAGAGATGCTCCTAACCCTCCACTCCTCCCCAGGGTGCCCCAGAAAGTGTGATCGAGCGCTGCACCCACGTCCGCGTGGGCACTGCCAGGGTCCTGCTGACAGCCCCGGTGCGGGAGAAGATCCTGGGTAGGATCCGGGACTGGGGCATGGGCATCGACACGCTGCGCTGCCTGGCCCTGGCCACCCATGACGCACCCGTCCGCAGGGAGACCATGCAGCTGCAAGACTCTGCCGCCTTCGTCCACTATGAGGTACGGCACTGGGGGCTTTCTCCAGGAGCTTTTTTCCTTATTCCTGAAGCTTTGCCACCCTCTCTGAAATGCTCCAGCAGTATTTTCTCTCTGGTTTCTCTGTGACCACTGGGCACTGCAGTGGCTCAGCTCCTCCTCTGCAAACCCTGGTGCAGAGCTGCATGCAGAGGGAACGGCCCCCCAGCCCCAAGGCCAACAGCCCCATCCCACCAGGCATCCATCCCTGTGGGGTGATCACTGAGGGGGGCCTGGGGACCAGGGATAGGGATGGGGAGGAGGGGAGTGAAGTAAAAAAAGTGTGTGGAGCAGCAGAGGATATGGGACCATCCCATTGCATTTAGGGCTGTAGAGTGCATCCACGGGGCAGTTGGTAGGAAACCTCCTGAAAGTTTCCTCCCAGGGGAAATCCCTGTGCCCAGGGTGGTTTCACAGTGGGGAGGGAAGCAGCTGCATCCCTGGGGGTTAATGTGGGCCTGGGGCTGTCCCCCACCCAGAACAACCTGACCTTCGTGGGCTGCGTGGGGATGCTGGACCCTCCCCGCAAGGAGGTCACCTCCTCCATCGAGATGTGCCGCAAGGCCGGCATCCGCGTCATCATGATCACCGGTGACAACAAAGGCACGGCGGGGGCCATCTGCCGCCGGAACGGCACTTTCT
>NW_010249495.1:17966-30182 GCF_000690775.1 Eurypyga helias
TGCCGTGATGCCCGCTGCTTTGCCCGTGTGGAGCCAGCACACAAGTCCCGCATCGTCGAGTACCTCCAGTCCTTCCACGAGATCACCGCCATGGTGAGTCCCCTGGGGACATCCTGCCACCCCCCAGTCCCCTCCTCTCCACCCAGCCCAATCCCTTGCACCTCGTTAATCCTGGCTTCCTGCAGACGGGCGATGGTGTCAACGACGCCCCGGCGCTGAAGAAAGCAGAGATCGGCATCGCCATGGGGTCAGGCACGGCCGTCGCCAAGTCGGCTGCCGAGATGGTGCTCTCCGATGACAACTTCTCCACCATTGTGTCGGCCGTCGAGGAGGGCAGGGCCATTTACAACAATATGAAGCAGTTCATCCGCTACCTCATCTCCTCCAATGTCGGGGAGGTCGTTTGGTGAGAGCCCCCCGGCACCGGGAGCAGCAGTGGGGATGTGTCCCCTGGGGAAGGTGACCCATGGTCCTGTCTGTGTCCCCTGCCCCTGGCAGCGTGCGATGCCCAGGGGTGACTCTGGGTACCAAAGGAGCTGGTTGTCTCATTCCCCAGGGGTAGGGGCTCTTTTCTTATGTGGTTCTGTAAATGCACTGCTCTGTTAATGCATTGCCAATTTAAGCCCATGCCAGTGTCTGATAGATCTGTGCGCAGGCTGGTGTCACCAGGTTGCACAGATGCAGTTTGCATCACGTCCTGCACAGCTCTCCCTACCCCTTGCCCATCCCACCCAGTAAATCAGTGCTGTCCTCAGCATCCTTTGCCCTTGGACATCCTTTGCCCTTGCATTTCAGCAGGGGTGTTTGTGCTGGGAATGGGAACCTGCATGTCTGTAGGGACATCAGTGGTTGGATTTCGTCTGCCAAGTAGATTTTAATAATAACAGGAACAAATTTTAGCTGCAAAATTCAGTCTTGGTCTTCAAGTTCCTGATTTGGGGGCTGCAGGTTCATCTGCAGGACTCTGAATGAATATTCAGTGTGGGGTGTTTGGATCCAGGGTTCCTGCTCACTGTCCTGTTGCCCGACACAGATGCTTTCTCTGGCTGCCCCAGAGCTCATCTAATTAAGCATCTCTGGTTTTTTTCCCTGCAGCATCTTCCTGACAGCCATCCTGGGCTTGCCTGAGGCCCTCATCCCTGTGCAGCTGCTGTGGGTGAACCTGGTGACGGACGGACTGCCAGCCACCGCGCTGGGCTTCAACCCTCCCGACCTGGACATCATGGACAAGCTGCCCCGCAACCCCAAGGAGCCCCTCATTAGCGGCTGGCTCTTCTTCCGCTACCTGGCCATCGGAGGTGAACCCCGTGGGCACTGGTGGGCAGAGGACGAGGACGGGCATGGGAAGCCATGGGGTAAGGGAACCCCTTGCTGGGTGCTGGGGGTAAGGGTGTCTCTCTTGGCTGCAGTGTATGTGGGCCTGGCCACGGTGGGCGCAGCGACCTGGTGGTTCCTGTACGACGCCGAGGGACCTCAGGTCTCCTTCCATCAGCTGGTGAGTCCGGAGGGGAATGGGCCAACGTGTTGAGCAGATGGATTCAGGCATTGGGGTCTTTCCTCTGCCTTTCTTCTGTGGTTGTTGTAGTGTTCCCAAATTCCCAGTGGAGAAGACAATAATTTAAAGTGAAAGCAAATTCTCTCCCTCAGGCTTGCTTCTGCCAGTGACCAGCGTGGTGGGGAAAACTTGATTCAAAGAAGCTGAAAGTAGCTCCTCTGCCTGATCCCACACTGAAAGGGATTGATTTTTGCATTACTGTAGGTCTGAACAAGGTGGTGGGAAAGCGGGTGCCATTGCACCCCAGTGTCACGTGCAATGGAAGATGTCTTTGTGATGGAGACACGTGTGACACCTTGTTAACTGGACGTGAAAAACTCTAAGCCACGATCCAGCCATAACCCCGAAGCCACAGCAGAAGCTGGGTCACTTTAGACAGTTTTATCAGTTGCTCTGAACTGTGGGATATTTAACAGCACCCCTAATAATCATGGTTCACCATGTGCCTCCCAACCAGTCGACCTCTTCCTCCTCTTTCCTGCCTTTCCTACACCGCTGCTTTACATGTATTTACCAGCGGTTTCCTGTGCCGACAGAGGAACTTCATGAGGTGCACTGAGGACAACCCCATCTTTCAAGGAATTGACTGCGAGATCTTCGAGTCCCGATACCCAACCACGATGGCTCTCTCCGTGCTGGTGACAATCGAAATGTGCAATGCTTTGAACAGGTAGGGTGGCCGCAGGATGGCTCTGTATGCTCTGTGCGTGACCTGTATGTGTAGGGTCTCTTTGAGCATCCGTAGGTGGGCTGGGGGCTTCGCTTTGACTCAGCAGAGCCATTCGGGGTGTTCTCATAGGGGACCACTGGGCTCACTGTACATGAACTCCTCCAAGCCGGTGTGTCACTGTTGATAGCAGTGGAGGAAGGACTGGATCTGCATCCGTTGGCAGTTCAGCCCTGTTAACGACCGGTCCTTATCCACGTGTGGCTGGTTGCACTGAGATGAGTGTCCAGATCCAAATTGCAGGAAAGCCTGAAGCTGAACAGTCTGGAAGAGAGGGGCTATAGCGTACAGCCTTGGAGAGGAGCGGGAACACTTGGGGAGCAGGAGGTTACTGGGGTAACGCTGTCTCCTCGCTTTCGCAGTGTCTCTGAGAACCAGTCGCTGCTACGGATGCCTCCATGGCTCAACATCTGGCTGCTGGGGGCCATCATCGTGTCCATGGCTCTGCACTTCCTCATCCTCTACGTCAAGCCCATGCCTGTGAGTGCCCCCTGCCACCTCCACACGCAGTCCAGGGGCTCCTCCTGTGGGCCAGGACATCCCTGGACCAGTCTTTGGGTCTGGAAGCTTCTGTGATGGTTGACCCCAGCATGTGCCCTCAGGACCAGGTCCTGGGACTCAAACCAACATGAGGACTGGGAGACACCCTGCCCCAGTGAGGCTCTACTTAAGTCAGAAGCTCTCCTTGTAAGCAATGCAAAGGGGTATGAATACCTCAGCTCCTTGTGGAGGCATTGCCTCCCTTTGTAGTCCGAGGCTGGTGATGCCTGGGTTGATGCCTAAGGTGAAGCGGGTTGCTGTGCTGGGGAGGTTACATTGTCCTTTGTCCCCAGCCAAGCATATGCACTGTGAGCACGTACAGGCTTATGCCTCCCTTTCCTCATCAGCAGGAGATGTGAAGGACATTGTTTTTGACTGATCTTGGCCAAGAACCTTGGGATCATGACAGACCTTGAAGAAATCCTGTTCTTTGGGCTGTCTGCATCCTCCCTCCTTCTACCTGGGCTGACCCTCTCTCAACCTGTCCCATAAAACAGCCTGACCCTTAAAACAAAAAGAAGAATCCCACCTCCACTGACATGTCCAATCCTTTCCACCTTGCAGATCATCTTCCAGGTGACCCCCCTGAGCTGGCCACAGTGGGTGGTTGTAATGAAAATCTCCCTGCCCGTTATCCTGCTGGACGAAGGACTCAAGTACCTTTCCCGCAACCACCTGGACGGTGAGCATGGTCTGCGCCACGCTGGGTTACGTTTGCTCCGTGGCGCTTTGTTTGGGGTTCGTGGTGGCTTTGTGGAGACCTCGCTCACCTCCTCTGCTCGTGTGGTGTCTGCACCTGCATGTTCCTCCACCTTCACTGTGAAAAAGGGACTTGTTCTCCTACCTCCTTCTTTCCCGGGTGCCACGCCAGGCAGAGCAGTTGGTACTTATATCTGCTTGAAATACTCTCCTAGGAGCTGGAGCACTAGATAAATCTGCCATTTGTGTTTGTCCAGCTCCTCTTGAACCTCTGGGAACTGGATCCCTTCTGTTATAAAGCAGAACAAATAAAATACTGATTTCTCACAGGAATCCTTCCTTTTCCCCTCAATCTTCCACCTCTATGGCCATCCTATTCTTGTGTTTGCTACCTCTGTGTTGAGATCAAAAGAGAGCTGAACACCTTATAAACTCATTTTCATGGGGTTGCCCTTGGCCAGCTCCTCTCAAGATCCAGCCCCTGGCACGCAGGGAGGAGAAGCAGCTCCTGTGACACAGGGGCAGCAGTTCCTGTGCGTGCCTGGGCTGCATGCTGTAAATCACAGCGTGTGTTCAGGCAGCCCTCCAAGGAGATGATATCATCGTTTCTTGCAAAAGACGTTGCTGTGGGTGATATCTCGGTGCTGAGTTGAACCTGCAGGTTTTCTTGGCAGCGGCTGCAGGGCCACAGCTGCTGAGCAGTGCTGTGCCTGCCATGGGGCTGGTCCCTCTCCAGGAAAAACAGATTTTATTCATTTTTTAGGGTGTGCTTGCTCTGACAGTGATAGCAGGGAGAAGAAGGGCAGGAGAGACACTCTCCTTGTCCGGGGAAGATGTAGTGGCTCTGGGAGGCAGATGAACAACTTGAGTGTGAGTACGGGATGTCCTTCCACAGCATCACCATGCTCAAAACCTTTTTCAAACCTTAAGCAGCTGGCATCCTAGCAAACCCCTGCTTGTACCCTCACCCTTTAATAATGGCCCAGGAAAACTGCAAAGCCAGTCTTGCCTTTCAGGGCTGAAGGCAGGTCTGCCCAGCCCTAGCTGGGAGAGATCTGGGGCATTGTTTTGCTTTCTCATGGAGCAGAACCATGCAAAAAGCTGGAAGTACTGGATGGCCAATTATTGCAAGCACGAAACGATCACACACGGGCTGCCCTCCCCCATCAATGTGTCCCAGCGCACTGGGGGTGCTCACATCAGCTTTCATGCAGCGGGCTGATTCATAACCACAGTGATGGCTCGGAGAAGCCTCCACAGAGAAAGGGAGGTGGAGGGGCTCCTGTTTTTACAGACCAGATAGAAATTGTTTCTAGCTTATTTTGATTTAATGATTGCATCTCTCAACAGCCTGATAGGTGCTTTGCATCCCCCGGGTCTGGTTTATCGTATGGTTATAAGCCTGTAGCAACGGTTCTGTGGCGTGGCACTGGGCGGGGGCATGGGAGAGCTGGTGCATTCCTGGCTGTTGTATCCCATGCATGCCCTCAGTCTTCACTTCACCATCTGTGATCTGGGGATGAGTCTGTCTTTCTCCCACACTTTGCATTTCTCTATAAATACTCAGTGTTGTTGGAGGAAGAGCTTTTCTCTGGCTCTGCCAGCGCAGCTCTGAGCACAGCAGGGTTTCTGGCAGATGTATGATCCTTTCAAGTCCCATCATACCATCTCAGAGTGTTTCCTCCTCCCATGCCATGCCTCCAACGTGCCAGGTCCTCCGAGCTGCCCTCATCCCCACGGTCATCATGCTGCTGATGCTCACAGGTCGCTCTGTATCTCATCCAGCAAGGGTTTCCCATGCAGCTATTCAGTCACAGCTACGGGACAAAATCACGCTTAAATCATCACGATTGAGAGAAATAATTGAAATCCTACATCTTCCTAATTCCTCTGGGCTTTGAAAAGCAAACACAAGAAAAAACCCTCAAAAAGCCACTTTTAAGTGTGGTATTGTGATTTTTTTACCAGGCATTCTCAGGACAGTAAGACACACGTGGAGCGGGGAGCACCAGTTGAAAACCTGCAGGACTCCAGAGCAAGGGTTGGCTTTCTTACATGTCTTATCCCTGAACGCTGTATCCCTGTGCTTCCTCCAAAGTCTTGCTCGTGTGTGGTGGGGACCTGCTCGGAACGTGTCTGGGTGAACGTGGCTTGGAAAACCAGCCAATAACGGAGCCCAGGGACCTCATAGAATCATAGAATGGTTTGGGTTGAAAGGGACCTTAAAGGTCATCTAATTCCAACCCCTCTGCCATGGGCAGGGACATACCCAGACAGGATCTCCTTTCCCACACTGGTCTCTGTGTTTTGCTTCAAAATAAGGTCTAAAAACCCCATGAAGCAACCGTTTCCATGGCGGTTTTGGCCAGGGGCAAGGCTTGGTCTCTGTAAGGCAGTGCTTGGGGATGTTCTCGTGTGGGACCTTCTGAGGGATGGCCAGAGGTGTTCAGCTGAGGGATGCAAGTGTATAGCTCTGAGTTCTGCTGATTCAGGTTTTGCATGGAAAATTTTCTCCTTTGATCACTAGATCACTATCTAACTCCTAGATAAGTCGTGTTTCCATTATGCTGGATTTTCCTTGTCCTTGAAGTGGCAGAAAGCTGAAACTCTTCAGTTTTCACCGTGGTCTCAGTGCTTTTACGTTCCTCTCCCCATCACCCTGGTCACTTCTGGCCTCTCATCTTGCATGCTTTGTGTGTGTTGCTGCCTTCATCCATCTCCAGCCCCTCTGAGGTTTCTGCTGTATCCGTTTTGGGAGGCAGTGTGAGTGTGAGACAGCAAGAAGTGCTAGGCTGGCTCGGTGAGACCTGCAGATGTTCTGGTCAGGAATGTGGAGATGTTCTCCAGGGCCCTTTCAGGGGTCCATCACACAGATAGATGCTGGCAGGCTCACAAGGGCTGACCACCCTCAAGGACCTCTTGCCCTAGTATTTTTAATATTTACCATGCTTTATGCATTAAGGGTATTGCTCTTTCTGAGTCCTGTGGCATGCAGGAGGAAGGTTTCCAGGCATCTGTGCCAAGACCTTGCAGAAGTCTCTTTTCTGAGGGGTTCTCAGAAGGTACCAAATCCAGACAGGACACTGAGATAACCCCGGCACTTGTGTCCCTCAGTGTGCTGTCAGCCCGCTGCTGTGGTCACCTCGGTCCCCTCCTGCCTTCCCACACTGTTTCTGGGCCTCCTCATCTTCACCATCTCGGAGAAAACCCATTGCAGGTTTTGGTGTTGCCACCGTGGTGTTGTCACTTGTTTTCAGCACCCTGCCTGGGTGCTTGGGCTGCACCATTCTCACCTGTGCCGTGGCAAAAGCAGGGGCAAGTCAAGAAGTGGGGTGCTTTCTGGAACACCTACATGCCTGCCCCGACAGCAGCAGCATCACTGAAAACTGGAAGTTCTGATGCACAGGAATTGTCTTGGTGTGTTTTGTGGCAGATGAGTATTTATGCCTTTTGTCCTTATGCCTGGTGGGAATGGCAGCCCCTGGGTGATTACGCGGGAGCTGCAAGGTGGTGGCCGTGCTGCCAGGTACTGGTCCCCTCCCCAGCAGACAGCACCTCCCTGCATCCTCCTGCTGCCGCAGCTGATGTGCAGGAGAGATTGCACCCTTGGGTGAGCATCTCTACCACTGAGGGGAGATTTGGCCTCTTATCTGCAAAGCCAAGCTCAGCTTTATGCTGTGACGCCCTCCCGGAGGAGAGCAGCTGGCAGAGGTGGCTGTGCAGTGACAAGTGTGTCACGTTCCCTGCCAGGGTCAGCCGTGGCTCCACATCCCTCTGAGACAGCCCCAAAATCTGCAGGGACCAAAACCTCCATGTCCCATTGTAAAAACCCTGCAGCATGTAGCGAAAAGGAGCTGCTCACCCTTGTCTCCCCCGTGCACCCACACCTGGGGACGAGGACAGCCCCCGAAACTCCCCTGGGAGCACAGAGGCGGCTGCAGCCACCCGCGTTCCCTGCGGAGCAGGCAGGCATCCCTCTCCCCGGTGGCAGAGAGCCGGGAGCGAGCAGCCGTGGCTGCCCTTGTAGGGTAATCTCTGCACGTAGCTACCTTGGCTGGCGCTGGCGCGGGGGGAGGAATGCGTCCCCACCAGCCAAGTCGTTCGCTCGAGCTGTGGGATGCTCTGAAGGAGAGTGGCACCGCACCTTCCAGTGCCGGAATCTCTCCAGATGGGATTTTCCAGCTCTGCTGCCTTGCTTTTTATTTTTATTTCCTCCTCTCTCCTGTTTTTTGAGTGTGCATGTGCACGTGCCATGCTTTAGAAATGGAAGAGCAGAGGGAAGTTCTCAGTCCTGCTGCCCAGTGTTGCAAAGGGATGGGAGGAGGAATTCCCGTTCAGTTTTCTCCTGGGGTCTGGGGTCTTGGCTGAAGCTCAGGGTGCCCTGGTGCGATGGGGGAGACATGTGGTTTTTGGAGCTCTGAGGGCTACAGTGTTTCCCTTGATGGAATCAGCCATCCGGGGTTGCGGTTGGAGGCTGCATCCCTCCAGCATCACCTTTTACGGGAACCTGTTAAGAGGAAAGTCAAAAGCAGTAAGGAAAAACCTCCCCTAAAGCCTTGGCTGTGCTGGTGGGAGCAGGTTTCGTGGGAGATGAGCTCCTGTTGTTCAGTTGCAGGTTTGCAAGAGCTGAAGGGCTGTGACAGCCCTGAGAAACTTGGTGGAAGGCAGGATCCCGATGGGATAGGTTGGATCTCAACCACCCATCATTCCTGCAAACAGGTCCCTGCAGGGGACCTACTCGGGTCACCGGTGTGTGGCATGTCGGGACCTAAACCCCATTAAAGCAAAGTGGGTGCGGGACCTTCGGGTGACTGTGGTGCTCACAGAAACACCCGACTCGCTCTGTGCTGGGGGGTTACTTAGAGCCCCCAGAGTAACATCTTGGAGAGCATCTGCCATGGTTAAACTCTGTCTGTTGGCGCTGGAGCTGTGTCCCCTTCCTGTCCCTGCCCACCCCGTGCAGCTGTCCCCGTTTGCACAACCGCAGGGTGAAGCATTTACTTAAGGGAAGTGCTGTGGCTGGCAAATAACCACCGGTGTGTCACCCGGCAGGGACTGTTCCGCTGCTGGAGGTGCTGAAGAGACACCCCTGCGACTCACAGGAGATGAGTTTTGATTGTTGCAATGAGATTTCCTGCAGCGTGGTCGCCTGCATCCCTACTTTGCTCTGAATCCTGCAGTGCAGAGGTCATCCAGAGGGATGCTGCCACTGCAGCAGTCAGTTTTATCTCGGGATACAAACGCTGGGCTCTCCAGCCAGCACTGGAAAGAAATTTTGGCAGAAGTTGCGAAAAAGGGGGTTTTTTCCTCCCTCTCTTTTTTTTTTTTTTTTTTTTTTCTCCTTGTTATTTATTAATTCCTCTGGAAGCTTGTTGGCAGTGGGCACTGAGCCTCGCTGGTAACCCCAGGCAGGACCCCTATTTATCAAGAGCACAGTACCAGCAGTCCTCTGGGAGATGTGTTTAGTGATATGTGCAGTGATGAAAGATAGAGAAATAGGGTCAAAAGATTGATGATAAGTGATTTTTCTAACTCCTCTCAGAAAGTGCTGCCTTGTTGGTTGGGGTTTTTTTCCTAAAAAAAGCTATTCCGGGCAGACAGTGCTGGCAGCGGGGTCTCGCTCACCCCCAGCTGAAGAGCAGGTTCTGCCTTGGGGGACCTGACCCCTTGAAAATGGGGGATCTAGTTGGTGCAAGCCAAGCGCTGGCAGGGATTTCAAGGCTGCTCACACTGAGTTCAAGCTGAACACTGTCATTTTCCTTTGGGTCACATGTTGCCTGTTACCATCCGTGAGGAGAAAGGATGAGGGCAGCCCCTGGGCTGGGATAGTGGCGCTTACAAATCTGGGGCTTGCTCCCATGTTTGGAGCAACAATGAGGTATCCCTGCCTGCTCGCCTTCCCGCTGTTCCTGCTTGTGTGGCTCCAACTCATCCCTTTTCCTACTTTCCTGCAGGCTGAGCCTGCCGAGTCCTTCCTCACCTGGGGACTGGCATCCTCCTCCTCGTGCAGTCTGAGCTGCCATGGCTGCAGTTGGGATAGATCTGTACAGATGGGATCCCCCTTCTGGGATCAAGCCAGGAGCAACCTCTCTTCATAGCAAAGATCAGGAGCTGGTTTGCTTCTGAACCCTCATCAATGCTTTTTCTTCTCTTTTTTTCCCTTTGTTTCAGGAGAAGAGGGCAAGAAATGAATGACACGAAGGAAACGCTCCTAACTAAAGGATCCCTAAGCTGTAACTCAGACTGAAGTCTTGCATGCGTGACCATCGCTAGAAACCAGCAGGACATGCATGTGTCCGACTATCAGACAAATGCGGGTGAATCGTCGAAAAGAAAAATACTGATTTTGTTTTGTTTCGTAGCTTTCTTTTTCCTGTACATAAGAGTGCAATTACTGGACAGCTGGTGTAGGGTTTGGGGATGGAGGTGTGTGGACCTGGGTCATCAGAACGCAGTTCCTGGAGGATATGTTCCTGCAAAATTTGAGACCCTCTTTCCAATTTTTACCCTGATGGGGTGAGCTCAGGCAAGGTGTCCTTCACAGGAGATCGGGGGGGGAAGTTGGGATTTTAGGCAATATGCTGAGCGTCCCCCAGCCGGGCGGGATGCGAGAGGGCAGCTTGTGTGGTCAGGGAGTGCTTGGCAGTGGGCGAGGGCAGGGGAGGGTAGCAAGGGGGCTGCGGGTTGGGGTTGCCGACCCTCTATGTTGTCCATGTTGTTGGTGGGTATCTCGCTCTGCTCTGGTAGCCGCCGTGCCTGCCGGCTGCAGCAGCTGAAAACGGCTTCATGGTGTGATCACGGTGATGTGGATCTCGCGGGCGTGTGGCGAAGTGTCGAGCTTAGATGTGCGCAGTGGTAGGTGAAGTTGTCCCTATTTATCACACTGCCCTTTTGATCCCCATGTTGTGGAAAGCCCTGCACCTTCTCAGGCTCATCTGACACCAAAGCGCAACGTAGTCTTGTCTGTTCTCCGTCCGACGTCTGGTTAGATCCCGTCTGCCCTATGTAAGCCATGGCTGTTTTCCTCGTAGGGACAACCGTTTAGCATGGGGATGACTGACTCTGCATTCCTCATGCCTACTGCTCCCTCCTGGTCACACTTTCTGTACTCGGTTGGTTTTTAACTATTTCCCTAGCAGGAGTAGAGGTTAAGTCCTTAGGAGCACGTCCATGTGCTTGGAGGACGTTGCTGTCTTGCACAGGGCATCCTTGACGCCAGTGATCCGCCTTTGAGACGGGAATGAATGTATGCTTGTACATAACGTAGTCCTCCCCCGTGAGCGGTGTTTGTCGTGGCATCCCTTTTTATAAGGCACCAACTTTATTGTATCCTCTTAGGATTTTTCTGCAGCAGGAGTGACACGCTGCAGCGAGAGTGTGTGGATCAGGAGTGGATTTTGGTATCCACCAGCCTGATCTTTCTCCACTGAGCTGCCTCAGCTGAGGAGCTGATAGTGGGTGGTTTCTTCTCCAGCTCTCCAAATCCTCACTCCTCTTTTCCTCACATTCCCTATCACCCTGATGATATTTAGTTAG
Source organism: Eurypyga helias (assembly GCF_000690775.1). Lineage (NCBI taxonomy): Eukaryota > Metazoa > Chordata > Aves > Eurypygiformes > Eurypygidae > Eurypyga > Eurypyga helias. The sequence continues at coordinate 29,024 of NW_010249495.1, forward strand.
CCAGACCGTATATCTTTTTAATTTATCGTAAATCCCATCAACAGCACCAGAGCCAGGTTTTGGATAACATTTTGCTCCTTTGCTGTTGGAGTTTTTCTTTTTGCCTCTTAAAAGCTTCCAGTGCTTTTCCATTCCTCTTTCACCTGGGCGAGAGCTACTCTTCCTCTGTACAGTAGGTGCCAAACATCATCCTTCCTTTCTTTTCTCCATCACCAGCATTGAAGATGAGCAGAGCCCCCAGACCAATGGGAATGTACAGACTTGTTATACTACTGAGCTGATTTAATTGTACAGAAAACCTTGCATGAAATGTTGTTACTGTATTTAATATATAATGTATTCAAGGAATTTTAATATGGAGCTCTTTAAAAAGATCTTTATAGATACTCTGTGGTTAGAAGATTGTTGCTGGGTTTTTTTAATATTATTATACTTTGTCTTGAAGAGGTTTTATTTTTCAAATGTGTTATGTCTAATTGATTTAGTTGGTGATCCCATGGGGCAACTAATTCCTCTGTAAAGATTTTCACTGTGGTTGAGAGTCACCCTGGCACAGAGGACCAGGGCATGGCCCAGGTACTGATTAAGCCTTGAAAATAAGGCTTCAGTAAGGCAAACGCCATAGGCGTGTGATTTGCCCTTTCCTGAAAGGGTGGGTTTCACCTTGGTTTAGTGCAGATCATCTCCAGCTCGCTGTGCAGGGGAAGAACCAGAAAAATCCAGTACCAGCTCGGTGACTTAGAGGAAATTGCTTCTGTGTTTTCCTGAGGCTGAAAACCAGTTTGAGAGAGGCTGAACCAAATTCAGAGCATCCCAGACCTGTTCATAGTGTCTAGTGGGGCTTCCAGCTGCCCAATGGCATCTCCTTGGGACATGGTGGCCTTGGTCCCTTATGCCTACAGGGACCTGCTTGGTCCATCTGCTCCGTATTGCACTGCCTGAGTTCCACTGGTTTCCCTAGGCTGAAGGTCTGGTGGAGAATTTTTAATTTTACCCTAATATGTATGTGTGTGGAGGAGTTTCTTGTGTAAAGGTCCCGTTAATGGGTACTGAGTCATGGATGGGAGTCTCCAGTAAGGAGATGTAAAAGTTAAAAATCAAAGAAGACCTCTGTTTCAGAGCAGAGGTGAAATAATGAAGTTTTAACTTGCTATTAAAT
>NW_010249495.1:30232-39880 GCF_000690775.1 Eurypyga helias
GTGGTTGTACCAGGCGTCCTGAACACGCTGACAGACAGGCTCTCCATAGAGATGCTGAGTTATTTTACTGTTGATGGGGGTGCCGCGCTGCTGCAAGCCTGGGCAACGTCGGTCTGCTTGCAGTCGTTGCGTTGCATTTGCGAGTTACCAACACCCCAGCCGTCACGGGTAAGAAACCAGAGCTTTGTCCCAGCCAAAGGCTTGTTCTTTCCAGCAGCAGTGAATTGCATTTGATTTTTTTTTTTTTTCATTGTAAGCCTCTAGATCTGCCTAGAAAATTGTGCAGGAAACCTGCACTAAGGCTGGCCGGAGCAGGCATCTCCCTCGCTGAGAGGGACCGTTTTGACATTTCCTCTTCTGAACGGTTGAACCACGTCCCTCTTTCTCCCTCCCTATCCTTTAATTACATTTCCCCTCAGTGGTTAGGACTACAAGTTTCACTCCATGCTTTCTGATTACAGAGGCTATAGTTCAAATATTTTAATGAAGTAGAAAAAAAATAAGCGTAGATCTAGCTATTTTTGTGCTTTGGTGAAGGGTCAGGAGAAATCACGGGGTAGTTATTTATTGTGTGTGTGCCACCAGCAGTGTGCTGGGCATTTCTACAGGCAGGAGCATGCTCTTGTGCAAACTTGGAGATCCCAGAGCCGAGACCATCACTTTGGGGTCGGGTCTTGTGTCATACTGAGGCATCCGACTGTGCAATACAAGGGAGATGGACACTGGGTGGCTGTTTTGCTGAACAGCTGGTTAACAAGGCAGCTTAGGGGCAAAGCCTCCAGGATCCTTGCTTTTTTGACAACAGAGCCTAGGAATTATTTCCTTTTTTTGTTTTATTTTGACGGTGCTGCCTGGCACATTAAGAGTTTTTAAATAAAACTTGGGTCTTTCCAGCAAGACCTTTAGCATCGGTGGGCTGCTGTGGCAGATCCTCCCCGTCTGGGGAAGCAGCAATGCAGGATGCACGGCGGAGGACACGCCAGGATGGCAGCACGGGGTTGTCCACGAGCACTTTATACTCCTTTCTCAGGGGCCAGGCACCGTGCTGGGCTACAGCCAAGGCGGGATGTGAGGGTCCCACGTCCCTGGAGTGAGCAGCCGGGGGGGGTCAGCTCTGGGCAGCAGCTGTGACAAGTCTTTTGTGCTGTTTTGGGGTGTTGTGTCATTGTGGCCAGTTGCTGGATGAGCTCTTCCCCTGTGGTACGTGATCCTGTCGGTTGGCACATTGGAAAAGGGAAAAGAGAGATGCTCCTCAAAGCAAAGAAGTACCACATCCTATGTTTTATTTCTGTCAAATGGCCACTACATGGCTCAGGGTCTGGATGAGGTTTTTCATTTGCGTGTTTGAGACTTTGGCACTGTGAAGATGTTGTACGTGTGTTTCTGATGCTCTGCTCAGCCAAGGCTGGATGGTACCACTAGGCACTGGAAAGGTCAGGAGTGGGAGGGACAGGCTTCACTGGACGGGCTGGGGCACTTCATTCCCGTAACACCACCAGATCGGGGATTGGAGTGTCTGCTCACGGCGTGGGTGGCAGAAGTAGCCAGAGGAAAAACAACTCGGCAGCAGCTTGTGGTCCCTCTTTTGTACGTCGGGTCGATGGCGCTGCTTCCCAGCCAGGGTCCTGCTTCACAAACACTCCTCAGATCATTGCTGTGCAGGGGCTCGGGCTAACGCTGTCCTAGTTGGTGGGAGATGTTCGTGAAGTTCAATGGCCTTGAGATCTTGTCACTTCTGAAACTCGAATACAGGAGTTCCCAATGCCAACTGCTAAGCCTCACTGTGATTTTTGGTCCATACCTGGCATGGCGATCACCTTGTATAAATGATGCCAGGGATTCAGTGGTCCCCGTTCAGTCCCACCTGGAGTTTTTATCCCCACCTCTGCGGCAGCATTTGCTGGCTGGGCTTGTCCCCGGCAGGGAATCAGCCAGGGCTGGGGTTTGTGGGACAAGGAGAGCTTAACCCCGTGCAGAGCTTCGGGCTGGGGTTTGCAGAGCTCCAGTGAGGGAGAGGGATACACAGGGTAAATCATGCTCCCTGGACCTGTCCTCCTGATGCCATTCAGCTTTTGGTATGAGTGGGGCATTACATGAGCCTAAATGTGCGTGCGCATGGAGCGATGGGGACATGGGCACCGCCGGTTGGTGTCCGAGGCGGGTCAGTCCGGGTGCTTGGGACCAAGAGGAGGGCAACGGCTGAGCTGCTGGCGGGTCCCTTCAGTGGCATCAGTCTGGGAATATGCTGTTGTTTTTATATGAGATGCCTGAACAGCCAAACCTAGAACTCTCTGAGTTTGCACTTCATAGGGAAAGGTAAATCAATTTATCTTGGGGGGGGTGGGAGGGTGTTATTTGAGGGGTAGAACTGAAAGAAACAAGGTTTCCTATTTTATTATGAGAGATATTTTTCCACTAAATTACCACTTCCTAAATCATGTCCTTTGTCCAACTGTAAATAGCCAGGTGTGCCGTGAAGACATGGGAAGGCTCCTCGTGGTCACATCCATACAATCCACACTGTTACACAATATTGGGCTGATTTGTTTTATACTTACGAAATTACAGAAATAAAAGCAATTTTACTGGATGGCTCTGGGGTTTTTTGTTTGTTTTATTAATTCTTTTTTTTTCTTTCCTTTTCTCACCCTGTTTGTGGCCAGTTTGGGGGACATTTGGAAGCCCATGGAGCTGTACGGGTGTGCCTGAGGGCATTCTTCAGCCGTAAAAGGAACTGTGCTCACCAGACTGGGATTTCTTGTGGGTTTTCAGAGCAGCCAAACTAGAAATGGAGCTGAGCTTGTCTCTGGCATGGGACAACAAAGGCAAAATGAAAGGAGTGGCATGATATGACTGTTGGGAATTTTTTTAAGTACCAGCTAATTCGCTCTCAGGGCACAAGAATACAAATAACAGTGCTAATTTTGACTATCCAGAATAGTTCTCACCTTATCTCCCCCAGCTGAGAGAGGAAGTTAAATAAGCCCTGCAATGACCTCCGCAAAAAATAATAATTAAATAAATAATAATTAAATAACTTGGCTTTCACTGTGGGGTGGCACAGGGCCTTGGGGCTGTGCATTTCCAGCTCTGCATCGCCTGGAGCTTTGCTCACAGTCATGTTTTGAGTGGAAAATCCTGATGCAGCTGCAGGTCATGTTTTGGAGCAAATCTGGGTTCATGGCAACATCGGCCCATGGTGTGTTTTTGCTGGGATGTGACCCCATGTGCCCCTTCCCGATGCTACGAGCAGGAGAAAGGGGCTGCACAGCGTAACCCAAAACGTTTGCGACCCTTTGTCAAGAGCAGTGTGGGACACCCAGGCAAATGCTGATTTTTGGAAAGAGCCATTGCTTGGGCCTCCTCGTTCTAAACAGACCTGTTTTCCAGCATTGGTGCAGGAGGGCCACCACCGCCATGGCTGGAGGTGACCTCAAGCCAGTCCCCTGTACCAGCCGCCCCTGAGGATGCAGTGCTGTCTCAGCATCTAGCAGTGAAGCAAAATTCCCTCAGATTCCCCATCTCATGTTGTATCAGTCCCTGGACCACTGGGGCCCAATAACCACTGGGGCTATGCATGTCTTTCAGAGGTGTGATTCAGAAAACAGGTGTTACCCCTCAAAAAGCCCCCCAGGGGTCCCTGTACCCCATGGCAGGTGTTTGGCTGCCCCACAGAAGGTGCATGCTGTCTTCCCAGAGGCTACGATGGACCTTCAATACCCCCAGCATCTTGGGTTCATGTGTTTGCTTTGGCATTGGCTAAACCACTGCTGAGGTATTTCCAGGGAGATATGTTGCCACAGCAACCGGGGATGGAAATGCCGCTTCTGAGGGGTGAGTACCACCACAAACATCTGTCTGCACCGGGGTGTCGCAGCGCGGGACGGGCGCAGAGCAGAGCCAGCCCTGCTGGGAAGGAGCGAAGAGAGGTCAAGGACAAGTTAAAATTGGAAAGAAAACTGAACATGCTGTTTCATAGGACCTTGCTTGCTCTCATCTGCCAATTTTTTTCCACCCCCCACCCCCCCTTCCTATTGCCAGTGGGGCGGTGTGAGCATCTCCTCTGGCGGGTGGGGCAAGGGGGTCCACGGTGGCCAAAATTTCTGGGAAGAGCCACCAACTTGCAGGGGCTTTTTCTGGTGACCTTGGCCACTGCAGGTCCCCTTTCACCCACCGTCATATTTTAAATCTACTTGTCACTGTGTTATTCCTCCCCATCCCCAGATTTGCAGCGTGCTGCACATTTTTGTGCTGAAATTCAGAGCTCCATGCTGGAAGCTGCCAAGCGTGAGTCTGGATTGTGTAATGAGCTTCATCTATTATTTTTATTTTATTTTTGCCCAAGAAGTTTTTGGAAAAGCAGTGTCTGAGAGCCTGGAAAGACCTGGCAGCTTTTGTGTCTTCCATGGCTTTGCTTTCCTGGGTGTGGGTGGGCTTGAGCCCTGTGCAGAGACTTTCAGGCAACAGCCCCCCACCTTATGCCCCGCAGTTCCTCCTTCCTCCAGGTCTGTGTCCCAGCTCGAAGCAAGGATGCACTCACATTTCCAGATGTCTCCCTGAAAAATACTGTTCTTTGCATTTTTCTCTCAACAGCCCCAAGCTGAGGTTGAATTTGCTTAACGAGTAGAGGGAAGGAGTTGCTTTTGCAGTCATGGACTGAGTCCTGTGCTAAGCCCACAGCAGCACTGTTGGGGACGCCCCCAGTGTGTCACCAGCCCTCAATGCCCTTAGTGTCTGAGCCAACTGGAGCTGAAGGAGCTGCTGGACGAGGCCCAGCCCGGTGCTGGGGACCCCGCAATGCTAGCTGACCCAGGAGAGCATTTGGGCAATCTGGTCCTGGGACTTTACAGCCTCAGACACTAGCCCAGGGGCTTTTGTGCCTCATTTGCTGTTGCTACTTCCTTTCTCACCTCCTACGAGCAGTAGAGCTAGATGGCCTCATTTTCCTTTCTTTCCTCATGTTGCCCTGCTCCCACCCTGCCTGGTCCCACATTTGCATGCTGCTGGGATCAAGCCCAGCTCAGCACTTTCTCTGACCAGGGCAAACCCAGCCCAGGTCCTGCTGCAGCTGAGTTCAAGCTGCTGCCGCTCCTCCAGCAGCATCCGCAGACTTTGCGCCTCCTTACCCCACGCAGACCACCTCCCCGGGGCCTCCCGCCTCCTCTGCTTGAACGTGACCCAGAGGCGCAAAAATTGTTCAGAGGAAACGACTGTGAGCAAACCGACAGCACGGTACAAGTTTGTATCTGCAGGAACCCAACATAAAAACATCCCCCAAGGTCACAGCTGCTGTGCAGGCGTCTGCAGCGGGCTGTGGGCACCCCTCTGGGCTTACACATTATGCTTGTAAACCCCTGTTTCCACTAATTAGGTTTTTCTTATTTTTTATTTAGGTGTTACAGTAATATATTTATTCTCACAGCAGTTTATTGCAAACAAAGCAGGCCCTGACTTCACATCACAGCATCCCAGCACCTGAGCTGCAGCAGAAAGCATCTCAGCCCCATGAACTTGGCATCTCTCGGCAGGTGACCACCCAGTCTGGGCAGGTAATTTAACAATTAGCAGCCCAAGCAGAGTGCTTCCCTGCGATTACCACCTGGCAGAGGCAGGGGGGTGTGTTAGCAGCTCACACAGGTTATCACCGGGAGAAGCATCATGGCAAACAGGGGTGTGTGGGTTGCGGCCCCAGCACGAAGCCGGCCACGCCAGCCAGCTGGCACACTTGCACACCCACGTTGCTGTTGTGGGGCCAGGTAGCTTAGTGCTGCCAGCCCAAACCTATTAAATTCCCTGTTATAAAGTAATTTGAAGAGTGCCAAACCCAGGGGTGGCATGGGCATGGGACAGGCATGAGTGATGCTGGCATGCAAGCCCACGAGGGCTTAGGCTATCTTTTTTTTCAATCATTTAGATGTTATGGCCAAGAGGGTGCCCATGCTGGGTGCTAATAGCAAGCCAGGAGAAGACCCAGGCCTCGTGGGTGCTCCTGTGCTGCGGTCCCCTGCTTTCCACATCATCCTGGTTGCATCCACAGGGTCCAGCCCCACTCATTGTCTGCAATGTGGCTCCAAGAGATACTAAAATGGGAGATGCATATTATCTCCCAATGGAAAGTATTTTAGCTAAATCCATGCTATAACCATTTTATTGACTCCAAGTACCAGAGAGAAGGTTAGAAGTGACTCTTTTACAAGTCATTTTGCTGTTAAATTTAGCTGTCCTATTTTCATTATCCCCATGGCTTTGGCAAGGGTGAGCAGCCTTCCCTAAAAGGCCTCGTTTCATACAGTAAGTTATTTGCTTCTCTCCTGACAGATATGTAAGCTTATAAGGTTTGTCTGCTCCGCTCAATAACAGTATCAGCCTTCAATCTTATATGATTAGTATCAGCATTTCATATTTGCTTTTGGCTTCCCGTCTGACAGCTTTCCATGTTGCTGAGGACTGGGGTGTTGGGATGGTGTCGCACCACTCGTAATGTAGGATCATCTGATTTTGATTCCCAAGCTTCATGGTACGCCCAAAAGATTTGGGTAAATGGTTCATCTGCTTTTTCCCCCGTTTACCCTATTGCCCAGTAAAGATAATCAATTCGTTCCATTCATTTCCTGGTTGTCAGGGCTGCAAAATATCTAGTTGACAGGTCAACGTGACAACAAGCGATGGGCAATTGAACATGAGAGGTGATGATGTTAAAAGAAATGTTCCAGAAAGGGAAGATTCTTCCTAGGTTAAACTTTTCCATATTTCCAAAACCATTTTCCCCTGCAGAGATGGGGCTTGTTCCAGCCTCGGTGGCCATGGGCAGCCAGCGCTTCCTTCAAGGAGGTCATGGGATGGAGCCTGTCCTTCCAAGGAGGGACTTCAAGCTTCAAGACCCCTTGAAGCTGCTGGGGTCTTGGCTTTTTTGGGGAAACATCCTCTGTTTCCCCCAGAAACAATCTTCCTCAGCCCCAGTGCTCCCCAGCAAAAAGCTCACCCCCTTGGGGCTGTGCCCTCGTGGCTGCCTGGTAGGATGCAGTACAGGTACAGGGTCTCCAGTCCACAGCTTCTGGGGTTTCCCCAGAGGAAAAGCTTCGCCCGCCACCGACCCCCTCAAAAGCTTCCCACTGCAAAGATGCTGGCCCCCAAGTTTCAGCCTGGCATGCACAAATCCAGCCCCTTTCTTAGTGATATTTATTTAGAGCTGTGCCTGTGCCACCCTGCCGAGCATCCCTCGTGGTGACCCGAGCTCGCCCGCCCAGCCCCTCTCTCAGCTGTGCCTTTCAGGAAATGCTGGAAATGCTTCGAAATGCACCCAGCCTGGCCCCATGCAGGCACTGGGAACCAGCCAAGCCCCAGCTGGGCGGCCTCATGGTGGGAGGGGGCCAAGCTGGATGCCCAGCTGCCCCATGGTCGTCTCTGAATTGCTGGGTGGGGGTTCCTGTGCCCCTACCGCCCCCGTTCCTGACCCTTTTTCTGAGGCCACCTTTGGGGGAAAAAGTAGAACATGGGTTAGGGACACGAATGGGAGACCCACAGCCTGAGGTGGCTGCTGGGGCAGGAAAAATGATACCCCGGCCCCAGTTCCTAAAATCTTCTCCTGGGACCCCCATCATCTCCTCCCTGCCCCGTGGTCCCTGCTCACCCCTCCATTCCCAGAAAGGGCCCCTGCCCAGGCGAGGTTGCATCCTCTGTGGGCAGGCAGCTCCGTCCTGGTGGCATGTGGGTTTGGCAGCGGGTTGGCCCTGCACTCTCCCGCACCCCGTCCCACCCCCGGACCATGTAGGGCACTGACTGCTCCCAGCCCTGAGCTTATAGGAAGAGGAAACCCGGTCCCCACGCAGAGGAGGAAACCCGACAGCCCAGATGTGCACAGAGCAACGCCGATAGCATTCGTATTTTCTTTTTTTCCCCTCCTCTCTGCAAACAGAGGAGCTGCTCGGGCACGGTCCAACCCACAGTGCTGCGGCACAGCCCTGGCACAGCTATGGGGCAGAAGTGCATGGAGAAGGTGTCCTCCTTCCTCTTCGAGTATGACACCCCCAGGATGGTGCTGGTGAGGAACAAGAAGGTGGGACTGACCTTCCGGCTGATCCAGCTCATCGTCCTGGCATACATCATCGGGTAAGGCTCCCTGTCGCCTGCTTTCCCCCGAGGAAATGCTTTGCCACTAGGTTAAAAAGCAGTGGAGATGAAGGGGCTCATATATCCTCTATATCCTGGTGCATGGTGGGTTATTGCTGATGGCACCACATCTCCTGAGCTGTGGCCACTCCCATGCTTCCCAGTGTCCCACCATGGGTCTTCCAGATGGCCGCCTTGTCCCCATGTCCTCCCCAGAAGCTGCTGCATCTGTAGGCTGGAGGCTTATCTCTGCCCAGCCCTGCTTTGCACGCCAGGGCCCCGGTTCCTTGCTGAGCCGCATCCAAATCCCGCTCGAGCTGCTGGACGGTGGCCTGAGAATCTGTTGTTATTTTTATTTTCATTTATATTAACTAAGAGGCAGCTGAGGCCAGCGCGGTGATTTGTGAGACCCAAGCGGCTCGAGACAGGACCATAAATCTCCCTGTCCGCCGCCCCGCCGGGGAGACAGGGCCAGCCCAGCAGCTGGGGCCAGGATGGAGCCTTGCTCCAAATGCCTGGTTTGCTTTGCTTGTGGGAGGCAGCTCCAAGAGCAGCCGCAGTGCAAGAGCAGCTGCTTAAAAAAGGCAGCGTGTGGAGCAGCAGGCTCAGACCCGTGCAAGGATGCGTGTCCTCAGGGGCCCCAGGGCTGCTGCTCCTGCCCCGGCAATTCGGTCCCCGTCCCCTCGGCATGGTATGATGTGCCATGCTATGGGATGCGATGGTTGAGAGCAGTGCAACAATCTTCACCGTGTCCCCATGGCTGCTGAGAGCTCAGCCATGATCTCTCAGAGAGAGATCGGCACCCTTCCATCGGGAAGGGCCCCACAGCAGCAGGCTTGCAAGGAGAGCGGGTGTCTAGACATGAAGTGGAAAAAAAAGGTATTTTGGGGGCGTAGGGTGCCTAGTGCAGCCCAAAGGAGAGGCAGTAGCTTCCAGGGCTCAGTGCAAGTGAGTACCTGCAGGGAGCACTGGTGCCCATCCTGGCTTTTAGCCCAGTTATCCAGATAAAGAGGGAAAAGCTTCCCGGGGGGTCACCACAGGACTCTTGCATTGCTCCCCAGCACTTTGGCTCACGAGGATGATCCTCATCCCAAACTGCTGCCAAGCCAAGGTCTCAAGGACGCTCTGTTGCAAAGCGTTTTGCACTGGCCCAGACTGGTGTTACTGGGAGGATCGTTGGTTCTCCTGAGAACTGAGTCCACGAAGCCCCAGGACTCAACAAACCCAGCCGGGTGCAGCTGCTCCTGCAATGGGGAGCTGGCAGAGACTGTTGCTTAGAGTGGGACTTCCTAAGGAAATGTGGCTTAAGCAACCCAGCTAAAACGGGACAGGCAACCAGGGGGGAACAGAGAGAACCAGCTTGAGGGTGACAGCCAGGGGCAGAGGGAAGGCAGTTGACATAAAGTTGCCGTAATTCCTAATTTTTGCCATTTTGGTGGGGTAGGGCTCTGCTAGCAAGGGGCTGTCTGTGAGTGCGGGTGCCCATAGCCCCCCCGGCCATTGGCATTCTGTCACTGCCTGTAGCACAGCCTCCAGTTC
>NW_010249495.1:39933-41683 GCF_000690775.1 Eurypyga helias
TGAAAGCAAGTTTGGTGGGCTGATATTTATTTATTTGCAATTACCCTAGCTTTGGTCCCCCTTGGCAGCAGGCATGGGATGCTCGTGGGAATGCATGCCAATGTGTGGCTGTGCTGGAGGGATGTGCAGCATCAGTGCAGAGGAGGGGGGCCAACCCCACCGAGAGACCCAGCATTATCCTTGGGGGGCAGCTCTTCTTTCTGCTGATACACTGAGATAAGGTGGTATCGCTGCTGGCCAGGGGGTGCCAGGTGCTCCCTGGCTGGACATCGCTTTCTGGCTTTTGTTTCCTGAAAACCTCTCATGCATGGAGGCTGTGGGCTGAGACGCAGGATGGGACCAGTGAGGAGGAGGGTTTGGTGTCGCTGCCACATCAGGGAGTGACACCAGGGGACTTCTACCACCTGGGCAGGGCTCGATGCGACATTCTGTAAACATTGAAGGTCAGGTTGGGCAGAGCTCTGAGCAGCCTGGTCTAGTGGAAGGTGTCCCTGCCCATGGCAGGGGGTGGGACTGGATGATCTTTAAGGTCCCTTCCAACCCAAACCAGTCTGTGATTCTGTGATTCGCAGCACGATGAGGAAACGATGCCGTATTTGCTGTCACCACAGCTCAGCAGCAGGGTGGCACCCACATCCTGCCCTGCCTTGGGGAGGCTGTGTCACACTGGGGTGCCCAGCCCTGTGTGCCCACAGTCACCTCTGCCAGGGAGCAATGAGGTGGCAGCAGCAGAGGCTGTGCTGGAGGCAGATTTAGGGAAACACTCCACCATAGTGCTGCCCAGCTCACAGCCACCCGCAGACCTGAGGGCATCGGGAAAGATGCCCAGTGTAACCAGTGTAGCCCAGTATGTCCCTCTGCCTTGGAGGAGGAGGTTGGAGCTGGGAGTCCCAGCTGGGGTGGCAGCAGTGCTGAATTTCTGCTCCCAACCCCAGGTACTGGGGCTGATGCCATCCTTGAGTCCCCCTCTCCCCCTGTCCTGGGATGCCAATGGAGCTGCAAACCAAAAAGCACCGCCCCCAAGAGGTTCCCATAAGGTTCAGCACCCATGGGGCAAACCTCCAGGAAGCATCTGGGGTTTCCTCGTTTTCCCCTGTGCATCGGTCGGGTGCCCAGGGGTGGGCTGACATGCCAGGCTGGGCTCTTGGGCTGCCCCATGGGCAGTACGCTGCCTCTGTCACGGCCAGCAGGACTGGTGCCTGCGGCAGCGGGGACAAAATCCAGATCGCTCCTTTTTTAGCACCGGGAATGCTCCGCGACGCAGGGAGAGCTACCCAAAATGGTTGCTCGCCCGTGTTTATAGTCTCCCTGAGTCAGAGTTAATCCAGCGGCAGCTTGTTTATGCCATAGGTTAAATAGTGTCAGGAGTCGGAGCTAATGGCTGCACGACGGGCTGGGAAGGGCCGGAAGAGACACATGCTGGCCACAGCAGTGTGTCCAACCCTGCTCCTGTTGCCCTCTTGCACCCAGCACCGTGGCTCCACAGTTCCCTTTGCTGGAAGGGCAATGGTGGCCCTGGCCATGAGCTGTGTCCAGACTGACCCCTGATGTGGCCCTGGAGGCACAAATTTTTGGAGAGCACCTATGAAGTGGATCCAGAGGGTCCAGGTGGGTCGCTGAGCCTAGCAAGAGGCAAACCCACCATAGGCTTCAATCCCAAATGGCCGATGGCCACCCTGCTCCACCTGCCTTCACATATATATGTTTCAGTCCCCAAAATAAATCATCCTGCCATGGAGGTCAGGTTCAG
>NW_010249495.1:41755-57944 GCF_000690775.1 Eurypyga helias
AAGGGTGGGAGAGCTCAGCAACACATCCTTCATCCAGCTGAAGGAAATTTGGCAAATAAACCCCCAGGTGAGACTTAGTAGAAGAAGCCCCAGTCCACACTGGTGTGCTGGGCCTCTTGTGGATGAGTGCTGGTGGTTCTGCTCACCCCACCACCTTTCCCTGTCCAGGTGGGTTTTCCTCTACGAGAAGGGCTACCAGTCCCAGGACAGCATTGTCAGCTCGGTCTCGGTGAAGCTGAAAGGCCTGACGCTGACCAACGAGAGTGTCATAGGCCCTCACATCTGGGACGTGGTGGATTATGTTTTCCCTCCCCAGGTAAGGAGGCAGGGTGGGTGGCTAACCCTAACCCAACGGCTTGTGACCCGATGGCCGCTTTTCCCCACGTACTGGGACTCCTCAGCACAGGCTTTCTATGGAGCTAACCATGATAAGGTGTCCCTATGGTGGGAAGCAGGTTGTTTCCACCACAAACCTCTGCCCATATATCACCCCTGGGGAGCATTTGGTGATTGGGACCTGCCATGGTTTTAGGGACATGTTTGAGGCTGCCTCCAAAAAGGTCAAGACTCCTCCAGTGCCTCCAGATGAGCATCTCGGGCAGAAATGGGCGTCCTCTGCTGTCCCTGGGACTGGTGGCACTGCAGCTTCCCAGGGCCACCATCACCTTCCCGAGCTGCAGCAGAGGAGGACAGAGGACCCACAGTTAGGGAGAAAGGTGCCATCTGCCTGGACATGCCCGCTGGTTTGGGTGCCCCAGGGAGAGGCTCCTCGCAGAGACTCCATGAGAAAACGCCGTGCCGGCTGTGAGCTCTTGGCTGTGTCTCCACAGGGGGACAGCTCATTCGTGGTGATGACCAACTTCATTGTCACGCCTGGACAGAAACAAGGAACCTGCCCGGAGGTAAATGCACTGGCTGCCTTCAGCTTCTGTAACTTAGGGGGTGTTGTGGTGGCACTGGGGAAGGAGTTTTCCTGAGATTGAGAGGTTTAGTAAAAGCCTGAGCCTGGCCCCATATTATCGTTTCTGACCTGTGAGTGCTATGTGAAGGCTTTTATTCTGCTGAAAAATGGCCAGCATCCATTCAAGTTTTTTTTTCTTTTGAGAAAAGGAGAAAAAAATTAAGCAGAGCAGACTTGAGGCTTAAATAAAAGCATCTTCCAGGAATTTAAAAAAGAAATTCCCCTTTTTCCTGATTAATCTGGACATTTTTGTTTGGGAAGTGGTATATGGACAAGGCTCTGGCTGCAGCCAAGCAGAATTTCCTCCATGGAAAATGCTGCCTGGTGAGACGGGGGGACAGAGGGACAAAAACCACAGGGTGTGATGCTGAGAGGTGGCTTTTTCCAAACAGCTGCCGGACGCCGGGCTCTGCATGCAGGACAGTGACTGCAGCAAAGGGAAATACAGTCGCCAGGGACAAGGTACAGACCGCGGCCCTGGGGCACTACTGGTGAGATGCACTGAGCACAGCGTGCTCCGGCAAAGCCGCCTGGCTGGGGTGTCTGGCAGGGGGGATCTGCCCCGGACCACCAGCTGACGGGGTTTGGGAAAAGCCGCTGGCATCCTGGGCAAGGGTCCTACCTGGGCTGCTTTCCTCTTCTGAAAGATATCTGAGCTGGAAAAAAGCTCTGCCAACAAAAGGTTAATCAAGACTAAACCACTTCCCCAAACTTCTATCCTTCTGACAGCTCGGCATTTTCTGAGGTGTATTTTAGCAAGAAAACTGCCCAGTTGTTCCCCCGTACAACAGTGCAAGAGAAAATGCTGCCCCCAGCTAAAAGGACACAATTAATTACCCTTTTTAAAAAGCGGCATCAAAGACGTATTTTGAGCGTTGGATGTCTGTGGCAGGGCTGAAGCTCCAAACAGATCCCATCCATCCCAGTGTAAGGCTGGGATTCCCCAGTACCCAGGGGTGTGAGCACCCTCTCTCCATCACAGGGCTCATGACGGGCAAGTGTGTGCATTTCAACAGCTCTGTGAAGACCTGCGAGATCTTCGGCTGGTGCCCCGTTGAAGTTGATGACCATGTTCCCAGGTAAGGAATGATGTTGTTGACTCATTTTCCACCCCGGATGCACCAGCAGCACTTGGTGTAGGGCAGATCAAGCTGGGGCTCTGCAGGTTGCTGCCAGGACAGCCTGGATTGATGAAAACCCCATGGGTGTACATGCTGCCCAGTGTCCCCAGGGGATTTGCGCTGTGTCTGGCATGGTTTGCTGTCCACCTCGCTGGCAGCTCACTTCATCTCTGCTGTGTGCTCTGTGCATGGATCAGCAGCCCTCATCTATCCTGTTTGGCTTCAGAGTAAAGCTGTGTTCTGCTGTGAGATGTTCTCCCCCTCCACCGACCACTGTGACACATCTCTTGGTAGATGCAAAGTCCTTTTCTTCCTTGCCTCCCTTTCTCGCAGGGGGGACACAGGGACAGTTACAGGTCCACCAAGGAGCCCAGGGAAGCATGCAGGTCTCTCTTCCAGCCACCTCATTGTGCTTTTGGGGTTTCTTAACTGGAATGCCAGTATCTAACTCCCTCTCTGTCCCCTAACAGGCACTTACAGCCTTTCTTGGGCCTTTTCTGAACCTTGATGGGGTCTTTCATTTAGAAATGGGAGGGATGAAATCACCAATTTTTCTGGATCCTGCTCATCCCCATTTGGATGAATCTCCACCAAATGGGGTTTTCCTTAGAGGCTGGAGAGCTGAGTGATGGACACATGTCACCACTTGTGCTTTTCAGCCCTGCCCTGTTGTCAGAAGCAGAGAAGTTCACCTTGTTCATCAAGAACAGCATCACCTTCCCCAGGTTCAAGGTGTCCAGGTAAGGAGAGGTTTGGGGACATGGCTTCTGCTCAGTTCCCCCAGCTGTGTCTCTCAGGGGAAACCATGGGTGTAGCTGGATGCTCGATGAGGATGCCATCCTCATCAGCGAGCCCAGGGCTGCTCTAATGCTGCACTCATCACCAGATTAGCTGGTAAGAACTGAGATGTTTCCCTCACAGGTCTCTCCCATCTCAGCTGGTAGCTGTGGTTACAGGAAAGGAGGTTTCTGGAATTAATGCCCCATGATTTACCCTCACACAATGCACATGAATACACAAGTTTTCCCAACTCTTCCTTTTTCTTCTCCCTTTTCCAGTAAAATACAGTAAAATACTACATGGCACAGTGGGGTGTGAGCAGCCAGGACAAGCTTGGTATCCCAAAATCAGCAGAGACCCCTCTTAACATCACGGTTTCCACCTATTTCTGCAGTGGGTTATGGAGTTGGCCGCTTCCAGGCAGTGCTAGAAACAGTGGTGTTGGCTGAAGGTGCACCCGTAAGAGGATTTGTGATGACACTGATTATATATCTGATTTGGAACAAATTAGCAGAAGCTATTTGTGCTGAAGACAGCAGATTCTTCTCTCTAATCCGATAGCGTCCCTGCATTGTGTCCAAGGTTAAATGTCCTGGCAGCCAGCACGCTTGGCAAAGTCTTGAGCTGACCTTGCGCTGCACCCTGAGCAGTGGCTGGGATAGGGGATCCCCCCAAATGCCCCCCCGGCAGCAAGGAGAGGTGGCAACCTGGGCAAGGACAGGCAGGAGAGGGGACATGGAGGGGGAGAGCAGGTCCTGGGAGTTGAGGGCGGCCGGGCTGGCTGCTGTTGCAGGGGCTGAGCTGGAGCCAGCTGGGGTCATGGGGAAACTTCCTGCCTTTGATCACTGCTGCTAATTAACTGCTGAGCATAAACGATGGGACAGCGTTGAGCAAGGCACAAGTCTTACAAAACCATCTGGGCCAGGGAGGCTTCACAGAAAGTCTGTTTTTAGATGAAAGAGCAGAGCGGATGGAAGGCAAGACGTTGTCCTTTCCTTTTCACCCGTTCTGGAGGAGACAGCAAATTGGGTTAACACAAAAGCTGTGGGATACACTGTCCACGAGCTGTTCCAGATGAAAACTGTTGGTGCATGGAGCATTGCGTGTCAGAGCCCACGGATGAGCTGACACACAAATGGGAGAGGCAGCTGGGAGGGATGGTGGGGGCCATGGGAGGGTTTGCAAAGCTGAGGAACGAGGAAGGGGGGTGCTAGAAGAGGTAAGAACAGGACGTGTGCAGGGTTTGGGCAGCAGGCAAAGCAGCAATCCCAAAGCAGAGGCGGAGGGCATTTGCAGGGGAAGGAAACGGCAGAGAAGCTTCCTCCATGGGAAAAGGTTCAGGGAAAATGAGTTGCTGATGGGGTAGGAGAAACCAGTCAGAGCTGGAGGAAAGGGCCAACTCATGAGTGGGCTCTGATGAGCATGTGGGGGAGGACAAGGCCCTAGGCTTTGACGTTACCCGGCCTTGAGCAATAATAAGTTGGACCAGGGACCTGCAGAGGATCTTTCCCATCCAAATCATTGGGTTATTCAGACTGTTTCACCCTCTCTTCATTCATAGGCGCAACTTGGTCGAAAGCGTTACCAAACAGTACCTGAAGAAATGCACCTATCACAAAGTCACCGATTCCTTATGCCCTGTGTTTGACCTGGGATACATTGTGAAGGAATCGGGTCAGAATTTCACCTTCCTGGCTGTTAAGGTACTTCAATTTGAAACGATGTTTCTTGCTGACATGGGGAGAGGGACGCTGACAGAACAATAATCCCCAAGATGTTGAGATGCGAGGGGTCTGTTTTCTCAAGGGCCTGCAAGGCAGTGTCAGAATTAGCTCCTAATGATTATTCATTTCCTTGGACATGACCTCATATTTAAGCATTTCTTGGAAACTCTTCTGTAAGTTTGACAAGATTTGACTTGCTGGCTGTAAACCCAGGGTTCAGTTTGTTTTAATTTGTGCAATGAATAACAAGACCTGAGTGGCCAAATCCCATCTGACTGAGCTCGGAAACCTTGGCTGGGTGGTCAAATATCAGTCATCACACAATGCAAACTGCAGCCTCTCCCCAGGCTCAGAAATGCAGCTTTGCCCAATGCTTCTCAGGGTGGTATCCGAAAGTATCTGCTATTTCTGCACTGCAGAGCCTTAAGATAACTTTGCCAGGCATTACATAAAATCAGAGGTTTGAATAATTAAAGGTGCAAAAAGATGAGCCCCTGCGGCACAGCTAGTTGCAACCTGGAGCAAGCTCAGGAGGAGCTGCTTCATCTCCTAGCAGCTGGCTACTTCTCTTAGAGGAGGCTTTCTTCTGATTTCCATGGGTTCATTTCACTCTCCTCTATGAGCTTGTTAAATGATCTTTGTTTTTCCCTCTGACATTAATGGTTTAATGGCCACCAGGAAAGCCAAAATCAGGCAAGGGGAGGCTGTCCCACAAGGACGGAGACGGGGATCTGCAGTGAGCACTGTGTCTCAGGACCATGGCTTGGCCACAGAGTGCTGATGAAGAACAAGAGGGCATGAGTTCAGTTGTGTACCCAGCATTTAGGGCAGAAGCAAGTGCCTCCGCATAGGGTGATGCATAGGGCACAAAGCTGAGGCTTCCCAGGAGAGCTGAGGCAGTGGTGGGGTCCATGTACCCCGGGGAGCCAGGACACCTCATAGCATCGAGAAAGGCCACTTATAAAGAGGGAAAGCATTTCTCCGTGTGGGCCAGGTCCAAGGAGAGGCAACCTCGTGACTCCCCTCTCGGCTGCAGGGTGGAGTGGTGGGCATCACCATAGACTGGAACTGTGACCTCGACTGGCCCATCCGGTACTGCAAACCCATTTACCAGTTTCACGGTCTTTACAATGATGACAGCAACGTTTCACCAGGCTTCAACTTCAGGTAAGGAGACCCCTGTTAATTCTTCGGGCAAAACTCGGAGGTGACATCTTTCAGGATCCCACAGTACTCAAGGGATGGTGGAAGGTCCGGGATGGAATTCCAAAACACTCACTACCTTTGCCATGCCAGACAGCAGTGCTCTCTTTAGAGTGGCAAGAGAAAAGTGATAAACCAACCCTCAGCCTCAATATTACCCCCTTGCCTTTCTGTACATCTGTACATCTCCTCCCCTTTGCAGACGCTCCTGCTCAGTGAGCTCTTGGGAAGCCCCTTGAAAGACTGGAGATGGCACAGGGTCATCTCATGTGTTCCCACACTCCAGAGCCTTCAGCCACAGCATGACCCTTAGGTGGGAGCTGCTGCTCTGCATGAAGCTGCCACTAGTGCTGAGCTAATACCCGCTGTCAGCTCACTTGGGGTCATCAGTATCAGAACAAGCAGGAGCTTTAACTCCAACCTGCAGGCAGGGAAACTGAGGCACAGAGGGAAGAGGTGCCAACAGCCCAGCTGCTTCGGGGGGTTAAGGAGAGGGTTAGGAGCAGGTCTGTGACAGTACATCCCCAGCTGTTTGCCCTGCTCTGCAGCCCACCAATATCCCAATGCTGTTGGGTTGCAGGGGGCTGTTAGACACCCTGGCAGACCATTAATGCTCACCATCCAATCGGACAGATATGCCAAATACTACAAAGAAGATGGGATGGACAAGAGGACGCTCTACAAGGTGTTTGGAATCCGGTTTGACATTTTGGTGAATGGCAAGGTAAGGGTGGCCAGGCACTGGGTTCGACCCCAGACCCCTGGGATGGCAGTGCCATGTCCTCAAGAGGGTATCAGCACTGTAACGCAGCACTGGGGTCTCGTGGGGCCAGGAAAAGCAGTATGAGTGGCTTCCTTGGGTAGTGGCCCACTCACAGCCCTTGGGAACTGCTGGGGAAGGGAACATCAGAGGAAGCCCATTTTACAGATCACATCTATCAGCTGCATTTCGGTCAGTGGTTTAGTCCCAGAAAACATTATGATGGGTTGGGGGAATCTGTGGAAAGTCAAAACCTTTTACTGATATTTCCAAAAGCTGAACATTGGCCTTTTTCTATTTTGTGTTTTTCTTCCCACTGGGAGAGAAGGCTTTCCTTGTTGTCTTCCCACCGGGAATATTTAAAGGGTATACTTTTTTTTTTTTTTAAATAAAAATACAGGAAGCAAAGTAATTTCCATTTGTGTCAGCCTAAAACCAACCTACCGTATTTTTCTTTTTAACCAATGAGCTTAAACCCAGCTCTTACCGAGCTCTGTTTTCTCTCTGTTGTGGTTGTGGTTCGGGTTGCTCCAAGGCACTTCAGCTGAGCCCACCTACAGCCATGGCACCTTTTTTTTTTTTTCCCCCTGAGCTGGTTGTAACGTATCACCTATTTTCTCCAATTTTATTCAGGCAGGCAAA
Organism: Eurypyga helias; assembly: GCF_000690775.1. Lineage (NCBI taxonomy): Eukaryota > Metazoa > Chordata > Aves > Eurypygiformes > Eurypygidae > Eurypyga > Eurypyga helias. The sequence continues at coordinate 48,947 of NW_010249495.1, forward strand.
TTTGACATCATCCCGACCATGACCACAATTGGCTCTGGAATTGGTATTTTTGGAGTGGTAAGTTCAGATATTTCCAGCCTCTATATGGAGACTCCCACATTCTTCTGGCCTGTGACATCTGTGGGGAAGTGTCCCTGAGCAGCAGAGAAACACTGGCTCCTGCTCAGGGCAAAAGGGGGAAACGAGGTGTGCTCTTACCTCGCTAGCTCCAGAAAATAGGTGCCTGCTGACCACTGACCGATGTGAGTTCTGCTGCGGAGCCACTCCTTACCTAGCGAGGGGAAGGCAGGCTTTTGTGGCAGGGTCATGTCTTGGTATCTTGATAGTTTCAAGTTAGAGCTGGTATTGAGGGGGTTTTGGAGGTGATGGGCAGTATTTCATGCAGAAAACCAGCATCCTGTTTGGCTACGGTCTTTAAAGACTTTGGCATGACCTGAAAGGTGTTGTGCTCTGGATATACCTGAAGTGGAAACACGTAATTTCTGTGCCAGGCTTTGAGCCCAGCACACTTCACTTCTGTCCCCAGTGAACACGCGGGGGTTGCATACTCTTTAGCAAATGCCGTGTTGTGGGTTGAAGCAGAAGTGACCCTAATCTGTGTGGCAAACTGGAACAAGTTGGAAGTACAAGATGAGCTGCGAGGGCAGCCCCAACCCTAACTGCACTTTGATTTCAGGCCTCTGTCCTCTGCGACCTGCTCCTGCTGCATTTTCTGCAAGGACGGGACTATTACAAGCAGAAGAAATTCAAATACGCGGAACAGGAGCCTGTAAGTAACAGTGAGTCCCTCCCCTGCGGAGGCTCTTGCCAGTGTGTGAGTGTGGATGTGTGCATGAGTAATGAGGCTGTAACACAAACAACATTTATATTGAGGAGCAACTAGGCGCCTTCTTGAGCACTTGGGTTTGTCAGAGGCTGGGACCCATGAATCTACTCTCCAAAATTACAGAGATCTTCCATGTGACTCACTGTTAATAGCTTTATTCCCTCCCTTTATCCCTAGATATTCCGATATCTGATAATACTTGCATTACTTCAAGCATAGCAGGGCCTTTAGCAAACAGGAAAATGTCCCTTTTCCTGCTTTCTGAGAACATCTCCATGACTGTGGGATGCTTCGTGGCCTTTCATAGGACACGAAAACAGCTCCCCTCAAATTCAGCTGATAATATGCTTGTGCACTGGGGGTTAGAAGTTGCTGCTCAACCACATTTTTCCCTGGCACTAGAAAGGGGCAGGTCTGCAAAAGAATCATTGTTTCCTCTCATTTAACCCCCAGTCAAAGTCACATAAGAAGGAAAAGGAGCTGGACAACACGCAGTGAGAGGTGAGTGGTGCTTCCCCAACCCTGATGGGGCTGGCAGGGGTGAGGGCTGTGCATCTCGGAGCTATCCCAAGGCCCCTGGGAAGGCAGCAAGGTTCCAGGGAGGAATGGGAGAGGTCTGAGCTGTGGGCTGTGATGTCTAACCCAGGGTCAGCATTTCCCAGGGCAGGCATGTGTGCAGGGCTGCACAGGAGGCAGGATGTGGGATTGGCATTGCATCTTCGATTGCTTGAAGCGGGGCAATGGTCGGCAAGACACCAGAAATCACTATACCTCTCTCTCAGCAGAATCCAGACTGACCGACAAACTCGCACCCTCTTCCTCCTCCTCTCCTAAAACACGATCGTTATCCCCTGTCACCAGCTTGCACCAGCCCCAGTGCCAGCAGCAGCAGTGTCCGACACCGTCTCATGGGAATGGGATGCCCTGCAGCCAGGGCAGGGTCCGGCCGGCCCGGCATCCTGCCTCTGGTGGGACACGCTGCAATGCTGTGGGTGGGTTAAACTACGGGACCCCCGGGGTCCTCCACCAGCCCTGGGCTCTGCCACCTTCACAGGCACTTCCAAAGGGCTCCAGCTGCACTCTGCCTGGTGTGCTGGGACATCCTGCACCTGAAGGCCCTGGGGAGAGCATGGCTGCTTCTCCTACCCCACAGCACCCTCGGACAGCTCTGAATTGAGGAGAGGGGGAGGGAAGGAGAGCTGGCAAGAACCATGCCCAGTCCCTCAGTGTGGAAGATAAACGGTTATTTTGTAAGGATGTATTTTATTAAAAAAATAAACCTTTAGTTTTTCTACTATATCCCTTTGTGGTGCCCATGCTTGCCAGGGGGTGCGGGGTATGAAGTGCTTTTTGGCACTGGGGCATTTGTAAGTGCAAAGCCCTGCTATAAATCAGGCCGGAGCATGGGGCCTCGTGATGGATGTGGTACGGGCTCCCCTGGGCTCTGCTTGTCCTTGCAGAGCCCCTGGGCCTCTGGCCACGAGCAGGGTTGTTATCAGGCTTGTCACTTGGGTTTCCTCCTCAGATCAACTGGCTGGCAGGAGTGCTGGCACACCACCAGCCATCAGGAGCGGCTGCCCTGTGCCAGCTCTGCCTGCTGCTGCCCATGCCGGTCAGGGTTAGCTGGTCAGAATTGACCTTCTTGGCGGTAGCCTCACAAAACAGCTCTTCGCACCCAGGAACAAAACTTGCCCTCTCTGCTAGAAGATCTGCACCGCCCAGCGTATGCAGTTGGACAACGTGAGCTATGCCCACGTCCCCATGAGCAGCCCCTGCCCCACGCCGCTGGCTCTGTTCCATTCTCCTGGATGCATTGGCACAGACCTTCTGCACAGTCTCTCTCTGATGGTCATTTTGAACCCTCAGAGGAAACGTTGCCTTGGACACTTCAAAACTGGATCCCAGCTGCCACGGGAAGGTCAGTAAAGAAGCTGTAAGGATTGCTCTGCCTGTGGCCGCAGCACCGTGGGCTGTGATGGGGAGTGTGAGCTTGCAGCGTGCAGGGTGGACACACCGCTCTGGGCTCGTGGGAATGCACTGCCATGTGCCACACAGTTGCAGGTGATATTTGGTCATAAACTCAACAAACACTTCAAGCCATACATTCCTTGTGGGGAGATTATTTGCCCTTGGAAGGATACCACAGCTTTCACAGGATTGGTGTTTTTTTAAGATTATCCATTTGGCTAACTTTTTCACCCTTTCTCATGATGCTGTCCTGTGTAAGAGAGGTGCCAGCTGTTTATATTAAAGATGCAGAGATGAGGGTGAGGGAAAGCTCCCTGGTCTCTAGAGGAGTTAGTGCCTTCTTTGTGGCACGGGGCTGGTGGCATCCTGCAGCGCTCAGCCAGGCGAAGCACCACAGAGCCTCCTGCAAGGATGCAGTTCTTCAGCAAGCTGCAACCAGCAGAGGGGACTGGAAGACCATTTCACATGCCTGGGGAAAATTCAGTTGCCAAAGTTTAAAGGCAGTGAAGCCAGAGTGTTCAGGTAACCCTTCGCACGCACTTAAACTGGGTCAATCTCCAGTCATAACTTAAAATAACCAGTGCAAGGCTGCAGGTAGAGTGGGTGGGTGTTTCTGCCTGCCTAATCTTTCAAGCTGCTTGTCATGCAACGTCCCTGTTCTTTCCTAGGAAGTATTAAAAGGCAGAATAGGAAATTAGGAAAAAAAGCTACTTGTAAATGATCCCCTGTAGTTGCTATTCAAAACCTCTGAGCTGGGATCCCTAAAAGTCTCAAGACTGCTTTAAAAATAGTGGGAGGGTTTATTTTCATCTTGCTTGTTTTTTAAAATGCACAATCTTTGGGGATCCTTCACTTTTCATTCACCAACCATTTCTGCAACCAGCAGACAGTATAATTTTAATTCTTTCACCAAAGCAAGGCTCTCCTCTAAGCCAGGGCCCCCAGGGCCCCTGGCTTCCAGGCGGGTGCCATGCAGAGCGATAGCAGTCTGGAGAAAACCAAGCAAGTGTCTGATTTTAACGTAGACTGGTCCCCTCTGTGGTATGAAAAGGCAGGGAAAGCCCATGGCAATGGTTTCGGTCCCTCCTTTTGCCATAGGGGCTGGAACTGGTGCTCAGGGGTGGGAGAGCCAGGAGGAAGAGCTGGTCTGCTCAGCATTGCAGCTCCCAGTCCCTTCTCCCAGTCCCTTCCAGTTTGTTAAAATTCATACAAAATGCAAGATAGTACAAAACAGTTAAAAGTCTGCACATCTAAAGCATTGAAAAATGGAAATATGACAGGCTTAAGATTTGCCCTGAGAAAGGCTGCACCATGCAGTGTGCTGGTGATGCTACTGAGCTTGTTCCATGGAGGTCTCCCAGTGCAAGTCCCAGCGGGGGGCTGTGGGTGTCCAGCAGCACCAATACTCCTGCCTCCGGATTTGACCTGACCTTGCTCTTAGGGTCAGGGAAGAATTTCCTGTGCTTGGCATCTGTTATGGACAGAACGTGACTGTATTTGAAGCTACAAAAATGCAGCCAGTGTATGCTGCTGCTCTCTGACCTCTGATCAGTGAGCCAAATTGTGACAGAAACCCGAAGGGATTTGCTCATTGTGCAAAGATGCCTTTGATGAGAGTCTGCTGTGTGCTTCCCGTTCGTGCTGTGCCAAGTGAGGATTGGGTTGTTTTGCTTTTTTTTTAATTCCTTATTTTATTGCATTTTAGTTTTACATGGTTATTTAACTAATAGAAAAGGAACCTTCAGCAAAGCAAACACTGCCTCCAGCCCTTTCAGCCAGAAAACACACCGGAAAGAAAATATATTCTCCAGCTAATCTCTAATCATTGCAAACAGCACTAACAAGCCCTTATAAGTGATGCTGTCACTGTAATGCTCTAAGGGTCTCACACAGGACTCTTGCACCCATCATGGGTGTCAGATGAAGAGAACCAGCCATGAGTGCAGTGTTACTATTGCCATAGGGAAACCAAGACACAAGCAAATAATTTTGTAATGTGTATGCAAATGTGGTGAGCAGATTCTGCTTCTGAGCACTTATTATGATCTGTAAAGATTACCACGTTCATTGGTACAAATCATCCCCTGTTCTTCTCCTCAAGTGTGGTTACTCTGAAACAAATCAAGTGGCCCAGATATTCCAGAAGGGCAGAAAAACTTATTTGGCAATAATTATGCTGGTTAATGATGCTGCAGAGATGAGGAATTATGGTTCAACCTCTGCAGAGCTGGCAACATTTAATCATTATGTTTGCATGCAATTCCCAGCACAATGAGGGCCTGGTTTCCACCTGGTGCTTCCAGACACTATAACAATGCAAATTAAAAATGAATAACACCAAAGAAAGAGATAGCTCCTTCCCTGTGCAATCTCTCCGCTCTCTAAACCCACTCATTCTTTCTCTGGCGCAGCAGACACCCTTTTATTTTTAACCCAGTCCTCCACTTAGGACCTTCTTGGATTTTTCCCTAAAAAAGCACCTGCCTTTCTGGTTGCAGTAATTCCCTTTCTCTTTTGATGTGGGAGCATGTTTTCAGTTGGATAAATCCTCTGGCTGACACACAGTGAAGGAATGACCGGAACCTTTATGTCCTCCCAGCTCTAAAGGATGCTTTTACTTCCTTCTGTCCCAAAGATGTACATTCTCGGGCCAGATTGTGCTGGGTGGCAAAAGGACCCTCTCTGCCATTAGAGCACTAAACATCTGCAGCTCAGCCTGCAGTCATACTCCCAGTGACAGCACGGTTGTTACAGCTCATTTTCGCTGCTGCCAGCTCTGTATTAATTGCACCATGCTATTTGCTTTTGCTTGCTTTCGTGCCCTCTTCTTCTGTTACCTAAAGGCTGCCTTACTTTAGAAAGCGTAGAAGTCAAAAGCATCCAAATAGCTTCCAAATGCAGCGACAGCGCAGTTAACCAATGGGCTCTTCAGCAGGGGTGAATCAGGACCATTCCAGCTAACAGAGCTCTGCCCGTCGGTACCAAGCAGGGAGCCTGATCAGCTTTGTGGCACTGCAAAGAGCTTTGGCCCAAGCTGTTCCTATAAGAAATTATGGTTTCAACTCATTTTTTATCTAAACATACTTTTGCAGTGTCTGGGGAAATGTAAATTCTTCCTCTGATGACTAACTTAAGGACAGGTTAAATAAGCACGCTCCCTGTCCTTGCACCCAGAAAACACGTAGGGAATAAAAGTTACCAACCAACTACACCCAATCCTAATTGAACAGAAATACCAAAGCCTTACTTTAATGTTGTTATAGACATCATGGTCTAAGCATCAGAGAGACATTATTAGGGACTCTTTTTGCACTGGTCATTGCTGCTCTGCGGTGTAATCATCTGTGTATTATGAAAAGGGAAACTGAGACATATGATTTGTCTTATTTTGTTTTCTGGAAGAAATAGCAGGTTCTGACTGAGACTAGCTAACCAGGTTATTTCATTAGGTCAAGTGTTAGCAGTCTTTGCCAGAGGCAATAGTTTCAAACCCTGATGCTGGTGCTAAAACTGTGCTTCAGACGTCACTGGTGATTTAAACTGTGTGGTGCTAAAGGAGACAGGTCTTCAGGGGACAATTCTCAGCAATTTCCAAACAGTCAGCATCTTCTAGGCATCGCAAAGCCAAACATGAATCAGCCCACATGACTTTTGAAACCCTCAAAAATACTTTTCAACAGTAGTTATGGCAAGAAGAGCAGGAGGCTGAAAGTTTTACTCACTGCTCAGGAGAGGCTAAGTTGTCCCCACGTAAGTAAGTCTCTGCTTGACTGAATTGAAAGCCCCTGTGAAACAGGTCAATGTTTTATCTTCTATGTGTTATGGTCTTTCAGAGTATCTTTTGCTCCTTGGAGCCAGGGGAGCACAGTCTCTGCATAGGCACAGCCACACTCCTGTGTCCTGAGCACTTACACCCGGGCATCCGAGAAGGAAGTTGCTGGGGCTTTCACTGCTCAGGGCTGGGAGGAGGATTTGCCTTTGCTCATGGGCACACCTTACTTTTCTTGGGGGTCCACCATGGCCAACAAACAGCGCAGGAGCTCAGGCTGGTGGCTGTCTTGAGATGATATCTAATTGGTGAATGCAGATGAGCAGTCTTGAGATGGTATCTAATCGGTGATCATCATCTGATATCCAGAGCTGCTGGAAGAAGCCAACAGCTTTGGAAGCATGAATTCAAGGTGATGAGGTGCTCTGCTGTCCTGTTGCAAGGAACCAAGGAACTTCTAGAGAGACACCAGCCAAATCTCTGCTCCTAAATGTCCAGTTTTTAACCCAAATGAAGCTCCACTGCCTTGAGCAGAGAGTGAAAATGGGCTGGAAGGGAGAGGTCCCAGAAAACCTGGGTAGTGTGAGGTGCTGGAAACCATTTAAGCCAGGTGATGCTGCAGAAAATAGCATTTTCTTGCCTTCTTACATCTGCCAGAAAAGCTTTCTGCATGGAAAAATAAATTTAAAAGGTACTTCCAGTTTATCCAAGGGTGAAGAGATGCTGCCCCAATCGTCTTCCTCCAGAAACCATAGGCCCTCAATGCATCACTTATATTTTTGGTTTGGTTTCTTTGCTCTGGCTGCTGCAGGAAGGAATTGTCTGTACATATATGCATTGTCTATAAGTACATAACTGGACCAAATAATATTTAAAGGCCCAAAACCACGGAAACACTGCCAGAACTAGAAATGAAATAACACTGAAAGATGCTGACGAATTGCCAATAATGAAAGATAGAAAATACATTTGTTGGTGACTCTAAAATATGTCAAGCTCTGCCACTCTCCCGCTGGTTCACATCACATTGCTGTTCACCTTCTCTGCCCCAGCGTTTCTTGTTCATGGAGGATCTTCACTGGATTTTCTCTCTGACAAGCTGAAAGAACAGTCCTTTCTACCTTTCTAACGGATCATTTTGCTGGAATGTAACAATACTTTTAACAATCAAGTTTAGAACGACACAAGTACTGGACTTTTTGCTTGATAGTTAAAGAAAAAAAAAAACCCACCCCACATCTTTTTGTTTTCTTCCTTGCAAAATAAATAAGGGGACAGAGTATGCCATGGTCATAGAATTGGATCCATGATTTTATTAGCCAATTTAAAGGTTAACAGTAGGCAAGTAAGATCTCAAGGGTTTCAAGTGAAATTCAAAACATTTCAAAGTTCTTTTGACTGAAAACTGGCGAACAGAATGAACAAATATTTCAGGTGGAAGTGAAAGGGCATTAGCCCTGGATAAACCTGTTCATCCATAGAGAGCTGCTCAGCCGCGTATGACCAACCAGGGTGACGAAGCACACTTCTGCTGGAAATGAAGACTTGGGTGCATGTGGTAAAGTGCAGTATGGTTATGTCTGACTGCAAGACACATACCCACAGAATGAGTAAGTGAAATAACTCATGGTCGTCGCAAGGCTTACAGGCGACACTGCTGTTTTAATCGTTGGTGTCTCTTAATTACATTTCGATACTTCTCTAAACACAGTGCCAATCTGAGCAAGGCGTTTTTGGGATGGGAAAAAAAGTTGGTAGTGAAGCACGAGCTGCATTATTAATACGTTGTTTTGTTTTCAGATACGAAACCCATGTTAAGAAATTAATTTGTTTCCAAAGCAGCGGATTATTTGAGATACACTAAAGTAGGTGCAGGCATTTCTATCTGCTTGTTGTGACAGTGGGAAGGAGCAACAGTCAGCAGTGGGTTGAGTCAGGATGTGGATTTCATCCAACTCCTGCTCTCGAGCTAAAGTCAGATCCCCCCGTGGGGACCCTGACCGCGAGCAGGGTCACAGCAGAGCCCAGCGAGGCTGGCCGCGAGTCACTTGTCACCAAACCAACATCCTCACAAATCCCACAGGAAACACACACAGCTGGGTGTGGGGCTGCAGTGGGAACCCCTCGACCCAGGGGCACAATCAACTGTGAGCCAAGTAGGTAAAAGAGAGCGAGGGGTAAAGAAAAACTAAAAACATGAGTCATGAAACATAGAGGGCATTTGCTTGTAGGAATTCCTTGAGTGATGGAATTAGTTGATGTGCAGCATTTCTCCCCATTTCTGAGACTTCAGAAAATGCTTGGGCATATGGTCAGGGTTGACTCTTATTAATCTAAAGGCAGAACCTGGATGAGGGGACTCCCATCCCCATGGAGGGCAAGCCAGTGTCCCCGTGCCAGCAGCCCAGAGAACAAGGCCACCCTGCCCCAGGAGC
>NW_010249495.1:58321-58522 GCF_000690775.1 Eurypyga helias
CCCCCACCCCGGGCCCAGCAGACCCTCTGCTCCCTGCCCTCTCAGCACCACTTTGCCTCATCATATTGGCAAAGAAACCCGTGTTTTGACCCAAAAGCCTGCCCCCGGGCCGGGTGTGCTTCTGGTTGGACACCACACGGCCACTCGTCCCTGAAAAAGGGGGGTTTTGCCTCAAAACTGTGGCGCTTGAGGACGTGGTCT
>NW_010249496.1:0-3940 GCF_000690775.1 Eurypyga helias
GAGACTGGGAGCACAGCGGTTTAGTCCGAGCCAAGGGCCGGCTAAGACATAACTTAACACCAGCTGTGCTGCATACAACTCACCAGAAGCCAGGAATAGGAAAGAGCACCCTTTTCATCCTGGTTTTTTTTCAGCACTGGTCTACATCTTCCCACTTCCAACAGAATGCCTCAAAATTAGCAGGCGGCTTTTCCAAAATACAACATAAAACATGGAATAACTTCGAGAGTGAGGCTCATACCAACCCGCATCCCACTGTTTGGAAGTTGTAATCATACCTCACCAGAAGCCAGGAATAGGAAAGAGCACCCTTTTCATCCTGGTTTTTTTTCAGCACTGGTCTACATCTTCCCACTTCCAACAGAATGCCTCAAAATTAGCAGGCGGCTTTTCCAAAATACAACATAAAACATGGAATAACTTCGAGAGTGAGGCTCATACCAACCCGCATCCCACTGTTTGGAAGTTGTAATCATACCTCTTAGTGTGCCAAAGTACAAACGTGGAAGGAAAAAAATACAACGTTAAAAGTGAGAAAGACAAAAGAACTAATCAAAAAGACATCGTTAAGCAGAGATTTGTACATGTATACTCCAGGTCATACAAAGCCTTTATAAGCCTGTTTAGCTTTAACTACAGGTGCTTGGTAGCACTGGAAGTGCTACATAAATAATATTTCATATAAAACCATTTCTTACACGTTGTTCTGTGACTGTGAAATACAGGTTGCTGCAGTTGCAATTTCAGTCTGAGGGACTTCACATCTCTCACATGTGAATTCCAGCCAAATTCTGGCCCTTACAGTCAAAATCAGGGCAAAAACATTCCTGTGACAACATCCTGGACTTCCCAAAGAATAAACTCAGAATCTTTACAATCACAGGTGGTTCAAGGCTCCTTGGCACATACTTTATTATACTGAAATACAATCTTTGATCCAGCTCCATTAAGCTACTCGGGAAAATTACTTAAAAGCAGCCTGAACTGAATCTCAAAATACTTCGTGTTCCACAAACAGGGTATTTCTTGCTCAGAGGAAGTAACTCAAAACACCCCGCAACAAAAACAAACTGTTTTAATTCACAGTTGCAACACAAACATGATGAGATCTGTACCTTGTTAATCCCGACTTCCCCACTCCAACAGTTTAAGGGAAATGTCACATTTACATAACATTTACATAAAGATTCAGTTTTGTTTATATAAACCCCAGCCTTATTTTTGCAACATGCTCAATGCTAATTCATTATTTAACAACAGATTGTTTTCTCTATTGATAAAAAAAGTTGAATTCCAAGACAACATTTGAGAGGCTGCAGTTGCTCTGAAGCTGTTTAGCATCATTCTTCATTACCATATGATCAAGGGGGTTTTGGTGTTTGGCTTTTAGGTTTTTTGGTATTGGGGTTTTTTTTGAGTTTTTTTTGACACTGTCCCACACTAAGCAAAGCACCCCAACTGGTTTTATACATCATGGTCACTTGTACAGTTCATGCACATGCCCAAGCACACACACAGCAGAACATTCATGGAGCCTCCCACCACAACCCACAAGAGTTCAGCCATGGATTTTAACAGCAGTATGGCTGAATCTTGTGGTTGGGAGTATTTTAGAAGCTTCCAAGCACTGCCCAGTTTGGTTGTTTTGGGTTGTTTGGGTTTTTGGTTGGTTGGTTGGTTTGGTGGGGTTTTTTTGTTTGTTTGTTTTGTGTGGTTTGTGGGTTTTGGTTTTTTTTTAAATACCTCTTCATTGTTATCACAGCTTTCAACAGGAACACAAACCAGTGCTGACCCCTTCAAAACCAGCACCAGCAAGCACCGCAAAACTTCCAGCACAGAAGCAAGAATGATATCGACCAGTTGGAGCAAGTCCAGCGGAGGCCACGCAGATGCTTAGAGGGCTGGAGCACCTCTGCTATGGGGACAGGCTGAGAGAGTTGGGCTTGTTCAGCCTGGAGAAGAGAAGGCTCCAGGGAGACCTTACAGCACCTTCCAGTACCTGAAGGGGCTACAAGGAAGCTGGGGGAGGGGGGGGTTTTTACAAGGGTCTGTAGTGACAGGACAGGGGTCTATGGGTTTAAACCAAAAGAGTGTAAATTTAGATTAGATATTAGGAATAAATGCTTCGCAGAGAGGGTGGTGAGGCACTGGGACAGGTTGCCCAGAGAAGCTGTGGATGCCCCATCCCTGGAAGTGTTCAAGGCCAGGCTGGATGAGGCTTTGAGCAACCTGGTCTAGTGGAAGGTGTCCCTGCTTATGGCAGGGGGTTGGAACTAGATGGTCTTTAAGGTCCCTTCCAACCAAACTATTCGGTGATTCCATGATACATCTGAAAGCAGAGCTCATGGGAGTCTGCAATGTGGCTGGCTGTAACTGCGGTATTTTACAAAAAGAGCTCTGGCTTTCAGCCTCTCTGTTCTGGGGTCTCTACGGACAGATAGATTGCTGTTCTCTTCTGTATTTCATAAAAACTTTAGAGTTATTTTTGCAGAAACCCTAAGGCCCCATGTTGAAAGTAAATTTAAACAAGAAATAATTCCTAAGCCAATACCAATATCTCTTCAGAGTAATAAACTTTTTAACTTTAAAATTACTTATAAATTAGACACAAAGCCATTCAATCACATCTAGTGATTACAACAATTGCTGTTATTAGGAACAAGACTACATTTCTGGGTTTACAATGTGCTAACTTAATCACAACATTTCAAGTAAGTCTCTACAAGGGCTGTCTCCTGCACATCATATCTCCATCACAAGAACATAGAAAGAGGGCAAGAATCACCCCTTGGTCTTCCGACTTCCCTGGCTAAGGAAGTATAGTTACAGTGGGGCATTTGTTTTTTTCCAAAATTACTAACTTGGATGCCCTGTTTCTGTGTTAGTCTGCCCTAGAAGCTTGTTTCACAGCTGGACACCCTTGACTGAAAACACAACTTCCACTGGCTTCATCTGCACTGCTCCGGAAGAGCACAGTGATCCCAGGCAGTCAAGACTGGTGAGTACCTGCTACAGCCTCGTACCCTACTAGCCCTCACTTGGTTTAGAGGCCAGGTACTGCAGGCAGAAAGGACCCAAATGAGAATGCGAGTGTGGCAGTTGCACTTACCCTACACACAGTGGTCCCACCTGCACGTGACAAACAGCCCCAGCAGCCCTGGATCCTTCCTCAGGAAGCCTATCAGATTTAAGCGGAATGATGCACGGCATCACTTGGACCTTTGGCAGTTTTTATCCTTACGTGACTTTGAGGATTACAGATAGATATAAAATGCTTTCTTTCATCCAGATGCGTTGCTGCTTAATCAATACAGCACCTTTGTGCCAGCACTGATCTAAGTGAGAAAAATGAGAGTCAAAACACTGTAATAGACATACCAAAGGTAACATTAAAGTAGAGAGCATTGTTTATGCAGTGGGTCTCCCACAGACACACAGGATACATATAAAAGCCAAAACACATCTGCTTCAACCAGTCATCCAGTACTCCCAGGGAAAGCAATACAAAGACTTGGCAAAACTGGTTAGAATTAACCTTATTTGGTATAGATCACACAACACACAAACTGCCCCTCAGGGTGCTGCTTTTTTCTCCAGGTGTCTGAAGGAAGGCAAAGGCAGCATTGTGGCTGATTTTTATGGCAAGACTAAGGTTACATGCTGACTAAAAGTATGGCCTGAAAAAGGGAAGTCCCAAATATAAAAGCTACTGGGGAAATACTAGGGACTGCATAGGGCACAGGAAGACAAAATTTGTGTACTTATATCCATATCAACTATCAGAAAGGGCCTGTGGTGTGCACAATCCCTAGAACCACGCTCAGATTATTTTGGTCTTGAGCAAATGAAGACAGTTAAGGGCATACATTGTTGTAAGAGTTGGTCTTGTTCAGCCTGGAGAAGAGAAGGCTCCGGGGAGACCTGATTGCAGCCTTCTAGT
>NW_010249496.1:3965-44100 GCF_000690775.1 Eurypyga helias
AGCAGGACTCTTTACTTGTCCTGTAGCAACAGGACAAGGGGTAATGGTTTTCCACTAAAAGAGGGCAGATTCAGAGCAAGTATAATGAGGAAATCTTTTAGCGTGCGGGTGTTGAAACACTGGAACAGGTTTCCGAGAGAGGTGGTAGATGGAAACATAGTCAGGTTTCATCAGGCTCTAAGCAACCTGAGTAGCTGAAGATGTCCCCAGTTATCCCAGGGTGGGCTGGATGACCTTGAAAGGTGCCTTTCAACCCGAACTACTCTATGATTTTGTGATGCTTGCAGTACGGATGACTAAGTGACAAGGGCACAGAATGAACCAAAAAGCCACGCTTCTCGGCAGAACTAAGGAGAGAAAAGGTTACACCCTTCTGGGATGTAACCTTAGCAATTGCACCTAGCAATTCCAAAGGCAGAGGTGGTTATGCAAGTATCTTTATCAATCCTGTTGTAAGAAAAATGGATTTTCTTTAAAGCTGTGCTTCCAAGCCCAGCTATAGTATATTGGAACATCAACAGTATTTTATGGGCAGCCACACTCAAAGCAGCAGCAGAGAGACTGTATAGCATTAGCACTGGTATTTGGCTCCCAAAGACGACCATGTTGCACCCCAGCAGGGACTCTGCCTAGCTGCTGGGGCCCAGAATCACCTCTGGTTTCCTCTAGCAATGGAGTTAAAGAAGGGACGCCATGCAAAGTGAAAGGGACTGTTGCATCAGATGTTGACTTTCCAAGACCCAGGTGCATTAGGAGAAAAGGGGAAAGCTCAGATGTGTTTGTTTTGGTGGTAGTGGTTTTTCTTCTTTAGTTGTTGGGTTTTTGTTGGGTTGATTTTTAACAAACAGTGGCAGCAAGAGCTGCTTGGGTTTTAAGCAGGGACCTAGATCTCTTCAGCTGAGGATAGTTTGAATATTGTTGAGCTCTTCAGCAAGTCTACAATTCTCATAGGAGTTACATATAGATAGTAACTTCTCACCTTCTCAGTAAAGGGTTGTGATGACTTTCGGTAGGAAATATCTGCACTTTAGAAAAAGTTTGACCTCAGAGAAACTGATCTCAGAGGTACCTTTCTGAAGAAAGAGTAAGAAAAAAACCTGACTTGTTAAAAAAGTTACTTAAACCAGTTATCAGATAGTTCACCAACATCATAGAATCATAGAATGGTTTGGGTTGGAAGGGACCTTAAAGACCATCTAGTTCCAACGCCCCTGCCATGGGCAGGGACACCTTCCACTAGACCAGGTTGCTCAAAGCCTCATCCAGCCTGGCCTTGAACACTTCCAGGGATGAGGCATCCACAGCTTTTCTGGGCAACCTGTTCCAGTGCCTCACCACCCTCATTCTGTTATTCTTTTGGGTAGCGTATGTGGGGTCCCACAGGATTCCACGGGGGGTGGGGGGGAAACCACCACACCAGGAGTTCAGCCTGCTGATTAACATACTTTTCCTTATCTTTTCATGAGTGTACCTTATTTAGATCCATAATCCTTCTTTTGCCATGGGACCATTCTGCCCTGTTTCTAATAAAAAAAAAAAAGTCAGACATGGCAACACATATGGAATTTTGTTTCCACAGCTAAACTATGTCTTCTTTCACCTGAGAAAATGGGATGACTTTCAAGTTTTGTATTCGGAGAACATTTGCACCTGGTAATAAGCTAGACCTAAATAACCTGCAACTCCAAGCAAGCTGAAGTAATTGCCAACCGTGGGATGAGCTGTGAGCACCATTAAAAGACCGACACCTTTGGGAGACACTGGGGGTACGTCTTCCTGCCGCTCTTTTCAAAGCCAGCTCAGTACTGGAAGGAGTATGATTCACGCTTTTTCAAAGGCACAGCAGCGCTGAAAGCATGAAGATTTCTTCAAAAGGATCATGCCTCCAGGAACTGTCATTCTTCTGCACTGCCCTCATCAGTGTTGCCCTAAAGGAAGCACTGTTTGGCATTAGGACAGTAAATATTCTCATATGTTCACGATTTTATTTCCTCCAATGCCCTGTTCTCAGCACTGGATAAAATGCCTGGATAAGCTAGCTTCAGTGAGCAAACAGCATCAGGCAGCCTCTCTTGCTTGTTCCCTTCTAAACTGCTACTCCAAAAGGCCATTTTTATGCATTTTTAACTCTGAAAATACACTCATCACTCCATTCTGAGAATGCAGAGATTTAGGAAAATCAGGGTTGTTTCTCCTGTAGTCACAATAATAATAAAAAAATTACTACATTTGTATAGTAGTCATGTGATTTAAATAATGTTGATTAATAATTTTGCTGAACCTGAAAAGCAGTAACATTTTTTGTATCATGTGAAAACAGTTGGCAAATTAAATTCCAAGTATGATAGTACATTTTCATGAGCAGTATCAAATCAGTAATTTCATGATGAAAACTGGGTTCTTTCCCTCATGAATTCCCACAATCCCCACTTCAAACACTAGTGTACCTATCAAATGTTCAAGGCTCAGACCCTGACACACTTCACTATATTTGTTTTACAAATAGTAGCTCCATGATGTGATTATTTTTCAGCATTCAAGTAAAGAGATTAGTAATCCAGTCCTATGATCCAGTTCAGCCTAAGCCAGTAAACACCACATAATTAGCCTTTTCAGTATAACATACTCTTTTCAGTAACAAATACATTTAAGAAGGTATTTTAAAGCCTTTCTGAGCTATCTTAAAAAAACCCTAATCGGAAGGCACAGCTAGATGGATGGACAGAAGTTATTTTAAATTTATTTTTTCGCTGAGAACACAGAAGCAGCAGTGCAGTTGTAGCTGTCATACTTCGTGTCATGCTTCACACAGGCAAGCCATTGACGGCATATGCCAGGCTACATATAGCCCTAGTCCCTTCAACCAGCATCTCAGTAAGTAATTAGGCACAGACTGTCCTTTTAGCAGACTGGTTTTCCATTTGTTGGCCTTGCATTTCATATTTCCAGGTGGCATACTTAGCTCCCTGTCCTACTACAGGATAGCAAACTTCGTTTAAAACAGTCTTTCTTGAACATTGCAAATCTCAATTCATAGATTTTCAACACTTCCTACAACTCTGGTTTGTTTGGTTTGCATTTGTGGAGTTTATTTCCCCACCCACTGTTTGTATTTCACACACAAAAACACAAACTGTGAAGAGGACCATTTTGACAGATACTACACAAACACAGAAGGAGAAGATCTGCAAGTTCTCAAGAGTAGGGACTGGCTAAGTAGGTAAAAACAAAGGCAGTAACTTTCTAAAGGTCATATGCCAGACCAACAGCAGAGATGTAACACCAACTTCTGTTTCCTAGTCCAAAAATCATCTACTAATGAGGACATTATTTTTAGTTAAGGAAACCCAAGCAAAACTCATACTGCTACAGAGGGAACAATATTTCCCCCTTCGCATTACACTTACAGAGAAAAGTATCTGATGGCTAACAACCCCACACTGTTACCAGCAGTAGGTGACAGACTGAGAACGAAGCATTAAAGCCAATAAAGCTAAGGTTAGAACACCACACTGCATAGAACCCACAGTGGGCTTTGAAAAAAAAAGTGACACATTAGTCAGAGACAACATTCAACTCATTCAAATTCAATGACTATTTGTGTCCAGGGATTGCAAGTGCATACAGCTCCAGTACTGCACCTCCACAGGATGTAAAACAATGCAGGGTAAGAAAACACCTTATTTCATTCTTCGTATTAAGCAAGTGAAAGCATGTTTTGTGGCAGGAGCATTACCAGGGGCTCAGACTTAGTACATCCATGCTTACCATGACTCAATTCTTGGTTAAGTAGTTGTCTGCAGTCCCAGGAGACTTTCCTGTGCACTGTATTCCCTTTACAACAGCAGCATATTTTTAAAAATCATCATATGATAAATGGTTTATTTCTTATGATTATTTAAAAAAAATAAATCAATCTGCTGGATACAATATAGATTAGACTAATTTTGTAGAACTCCTACCAGAATATAAATACATTCAGTAGTCTAAAACCTCTATCTACACAGCAAAACACGTATATCTTCAGCAATATTAACACTATGGCTTTAGTGAAGAGAGCTGTCTGTTAAAAGTTGTCATGTTTCATGCAAAAAAAAAATAACATAGAATAACCCTAATGTTACAAAGCCTCCTGCTCAAAAGGTTATGGGATGTCAAGATGAGGGTTTCCCTATGCAGCCTTAAAACAAACTTCATTTTCCCTGTGACACACGCTTTGTGGGATCTTGTATCTTTCATGGCTTTTGTATTTAGTTTACATGACAAAAGTACCCTGTTCAATATGACACTACCCAGTATTCTCCTCTCTAAGACAGACTCTTTGTATTACTGTCCCATTGGCACCCAGACCTTGGCCAGAGTATTACCATTTTGCCTGGATTTTGCCATGGTACTGATAATCTAGGGAAACTGAATGTGAAGAGGGTATCTTGGGTACTTTAGAGGACAAAGCGAAAAGAACACTTAGAAGCAATGCTGAGCTAAAGGCAGAGAAACACTTCTAGGCATTTATCATTCTGTCTTGTACAGTGAAGAGCTATTAGCAAGGTTCTGAAAATATTAGAAAATACATGCTTCAAATGAGTGACCAGAGGAGTGGAAAGCAATCAGGAATGATCAACCTGTTAGAGCTCTGCGAGCCTGTGAATCAGTGCTGAAAACCTCTGCATACTGGCCACAAGGACTCATGAGTGTGAAGGCTTAACAGCATCTTTATCCAGAAGATATGATAAAAGTAGCCTAAAATAATGAGTTGGTACCAAGACCAAAAAACAGGGAAGCCTCAGATCATCTGGATCCATATGGTGGGACCCAAACAGCAAACTCTGGCTCACACACTGGGTTAATTCTTCCAAGGTAAAATTCTTCACACAAGGATATCATAACTTTTTAGTGGGACAAAATAACTGATATAATTAATTATCTAAGGGCCTGAAGACCACAGCAAACTTCATCTTTCATGGCATGCATTGCACTTCAAGATCAGTGACCAGTACATTATTTAAAAAAATCATGCAAACACATTCTTAGTGAACACCGGTGACTTTGCTCACACAAAAGAGCCCCAAACAGCAAAACCAGTTTCCCAGTATAGCATTCTAATGCATTAATCTCCTTTTTCTTGAAGAAGTGCCCTGCTTTAATCACTGGGTTCCCTGAAATATCAGCAAACAAAACAACTATTATTCACTTTCCTTATTCATCCTCAAAACATAGTCCAACCCATGCACTGAATCAAATTTTCTATTGAGAAAATAAAACTCCCCTCCACAGTCACAATTTTCTATAAAATTCAAGCTATGAAGGTACTTGAGTTTCTAGTAGGGAAAAAAAAAACTTTAAGATTTTCTTCAGTACAAGAAAATTTAAGATTTCCTCAGGGAAGTTTGGAACACTGCCACTGAAATTTCCTGAGTCAAGGTTTTCCTGAATGACACCTGAAGTGGTTCCTTAGAAACTGACATTGGGTAGATATCCAAGCCAAATAACTTCTCAAGCTAACATATATAAATGGAAGATGAAAGAGGATCTTGCCATAGAAAATATCAAGTAGTATTGAGTTCACACAGCCTCCTCTACTTATAACAGAAATGCTTTTTAATAATGGAATTGCAACTCCAAAGAAATGTTAGCTTACCTGACCAGAAAGCGATGTAGCCCAACGTCAAAACTTCTGCAAGAAAAGAGATTCATCATATTTTAATTATTTGAAAAATATTACTCTGTTGGCTACTGTACAAACACTATTTTGAAACAATAATACCAAGGATAAATATAAAGTTACTGGAATTGATAAAACAGAAGTGTAATATACAATTTCCCTTCTCTAATGACATGTGAAATTTATGATCATCACATGGAAAGATTTGGATGCACATTTAAAAGCTCAAATTTTTTTTAGGCTTTTTAATGTTTGAGTATTTCTCCCATAAGGCAATAACATTTAGAGTACTATAACCCATATAAATGCAAAAAATGTGTATATTCAGGTACTGGAAACAATTTAAGCACCCTGATGACCAGTGAGTCTGTTTCCTGTCACATATGAAGATAGATCCTCTATACAAAACTACTGAGGAATCCTTTCTTTCCCCTTCTCTGCTCTGTACCGCACTAAAATGCAAGGGATTGTTGTGAATTCTCTCCAGGTTACAGAATAATCCAAAAACCCCCTTATGTCCCCTCCAGACACATAGATTACACCAAGAAGCAGGCCTTGCAGGTGTGTTCCACTCAGATCTGGTGAGGACTTTTAACATTAAGTACAAGCTAGATCACAGTAAATCACAAGAACCATGCGTGAAAACCTCACCACTTACAGCATACACTGGCAGTTAGTGTCAGTGTTTCTTTGCCCTTCCTATTTCCTCCATCCTTCACCCAGTTCAGGAGAATCAAGCCCATGAACAACGTACTAGCAAATCCTTGTCACTACAGGAAGGTATCTGCTGATTTGGAGCATTTACCTAGGATCTGAAATGCGTGCTGGTTTATGGGACTATCAATATAAACCCAGATTAATTGTGTGCATAATGGCACAATTGGAAAATGCAAATGTCTTCTTTCCAGTGCTGGACTAGCTCTGAAACAGGCTTACATTCTGTACACAGAAAACATTTTGGCATATACTAAGCTCTTGATCATCCTGTTCCAAAAAACTAATTGGTGATTTGAGTACAACAGGGTTTTATCATAGCAGTATTGCACGCAGTGAGCTGCCTTCTACCTGAAACAGCAAGAGAAGTCATCAGGTAATTAACGGCATCCTAATAACAGCAGATGGGTAACAAGCTGCAGAAATTACAGAAGTTAACAGGGAAGGAAAGTCCACTGGGTCAGCAGGGTGGAGAGGACAGGAGCAAGTTTCTCACTTAAAAGCTGCCTCACAACAGAAGAAAATATTCTGCCAGGAACATTCAGACAGTCATCATTAAGCATTTTTTCACTTTTCTTTCCCAAAAATCATCCCCCATTTTACATTACCATTACACTATTGTATAATTACACTGTATGAAGTGGTATGCAGTTATCTTCATTCCTCCTGCCTGGACACATACTGCAATTCAGTTCATTCTCCTTGCTAAAATATTCTGTGTCATACAGGCAGTATTTTCTATCAGCGCTGCCCACAGTCCATATTTATAGCTCTGAAAACCTTGTTCTTCCTAGGACCAAGCAGTTCAATATGTTCATGTTGGGGTGGGGAGAAGGGGAAACTTGCATAGTTCCAGGGAAGAGCTGTACGCTAAACAGCCATC
Organism: Eurypyga helias; assembly: GCF_000690775.1. Taxonomy (NCBI): domain Eukaryota; kingdom Metazoa; phylum Chordata; class Aves; order Eurypygiformes; family Eurypygidae; genus Eurypyga; species Eurypyga helias. The sequence goes on from NW_010249496.1 coordinate 11,225, forward strand.
CTACACACCTTCACCCAAGCTCACCTTTCCAAGTTCTCCTAGCTGTCCTCTGACAGCAGCGACCGGAGCAGCTACAGTCTCTGAAGGGACACAGCAACTGGGCTTCTTGTGGACAGGGGTGTGGAGCATAAAAACATCACCACTTCTGACAATGAACCAAAAGCCAAACGACTTGGCCTACAAGAGGCAGGGAAACTGAATGGTCCTGGTAACTTGAGATGACCAGAGCTGAAGGAGGTTGGGTGGACAAAGCTGAAGTGTCCAGACAGGGAGAATGAGACAGTTTGCTGTGAATTTACATGCCATCTTTTCCTTTGTTCCCCACTATTTCCAAGACATAATGCACTTGCTATTAAAAAAAGCTTTATAATTATTTCATACAGGCTATAGCTATTAAAATATATTCACAAAATCTTAAGTATTAAAAATGCATGTGCATAGAATCTATTTATTTGAATAAATGAATAGGAGGAAGAAAGCTCAGAGCCTCACTAAGTATAACTCTGTGCATATCGACAGGCCCCATTCTTCCGGAGTTTGATGCTGTACTGACACATTTCAAGTGACTACGTAAGACACTGAATTCTCCACAGTGTAAGCAGTCATTTAAAGATGTAACTACACTATGACCAACAGAATTATGAGAATATATGGTAGCATCAGTGGACACCTAAGTCTAAGGACAGTATCACTGAATAGTCCCCAAAACAAGAACAAGGCCAAACAACCTCAAACTGTAAATGGGAGAACTAGTTGCTTATTTAATGCTATGGATATTGGGTACCACTACTTTTAAGAACTTAAGATAACGAATAGAGACATTGTGCAAGGCAAAACAACTGAAAAGCTAGGATTCTCAGAGGCTGGTTTTGCCAAAATACTACCACAGACACTGAACCATTCTGCTTGTTCATATTTACAAACATACTGGATTTAAGTCTACAAGTGAAGTAGCAATGGAAACAGATCTGGTAGATATAATTAATCCCTCCATTCTCAGATAGAAAAGTTAACTAGGGACAAGGAGGGTTTGTATGGGTTCAGACTGCAACCTGGAATAAGCAACTATATTAACTGAAAAGAGAGAACAAGCTATCGCACTGCATTTGTATTAGAAGTTTCATAGTGATCCTTTCAACATCACAGTAACCTACCCATCAGGCACAACAGGGTGTCCCCCACAATTAACTCAGAATTACACCTGCCATATGCACATGGACATGATTATCTACTGCCTATAAAGTACACCACAGGATTTATCTGGTAGTCTTCACAATTTAGGGTGCCTCAGTCACAAAAGTTGCACAAATGCTTTTTTAAACTCTAACCTTTCTTTCAGAAAATTGTGCTCACTATATTTAAAAACAAAAGGAAAGGTTATCTACATCAATAGAAGTAAACAACACAATTTACCAGTTAAATTCGCTATACTTCTCAAACGTAAGTAGCAATATTACTTCACTTTTTTTGAGAAATAAATGGGCAAATTCTAGCTTCAAGTAGTAAAAGTAGTCTTTGAACAGGGAAAAAACTTGACCAGTCAGTAGAAGCATAAAGGGGAGATATTTAATCTCCATTTCATAATCATGTTAATCATCGCAGACAAATTGGTAGCTATTTTCTTTATAAAAATGTCTCTTATCCTATTCCTCTGAAGGGCATCAGTTTTGAATCACAGTTCTGTTCTGTACACAACTTCAATGCTTGTTAAGCATGAAAATTCTGGTTTCTGACACATTTCAACAAAAAATTATATAATCCCCCATAATCAAATTAATCTTTTCCCAGTATGCTAACTAGAAGTCAGTGACTAACAGTACATATAGACTAAACCAACAAGCCCTTTTCCAAAATATCATCTTTGAAATCTCTGCCTGCAAGCATACATCTCTCCTCAAAGTACATTAAGAATTATTTCAGACATGCAGTTTCTGCTTTGAAAGCTAAATGCATAATACAACAAGATTCCTCCAAATTTGCATACAGCACGAGCTTAGAGAGGGGAAAAAGTCCTCTGATATAGGCAAGATATGAAAAGGCAGAAACATGCTGGGATGAACCACAGTCAGTAACAATTGCACACGCATGGAAATGGTAATCCTAATAATTGCCATGAAAGAAAAAAGTACAAAACCCCCCTTTTGACCTCAGGATGCAAAAAGCATATACATATCTGAAAACCAAACAAACACGACAAGCCCCAGTTAGAGTATCAGAAGAACCAGTCACCTGTTCCTCCTTGTGTCACAGCTACTTTGGACTTGCTCTGAGATTTCCACTTGTCCCATTTCCTTATAGTCTGTCCTTATTTTGAAATTCTGTGCCTGTCACATAACAGTGCCGTAGGGCACAGTTTTCTGACTGTCTGCCTACTGCAGGCTGGCACATACTAATATAAAATTGGGGTCAAAAAATGGCCAGGACCTTGTCCTAAGAGCCGATTCAGGTTTTCCTGGCCACATGCCCCAAGCCCAGCACAGGCCAGCAGACAGGGTGGCTCTGAGGGGAGCTACAGATTGACATGCAGTGACAGACTCTTGTTTTCCAAGCATCACCATCCAAATACCCACCCTGGTCAGCACCAGGTGCACAAGTTATCCAATGGATATGGTCCGGCTTTGCAAACCTGTGCCTTCCTTTAACGGAGACCTAAACTCTGGTTCCTTAACAGAGGAGTTGTACTAGATTTTAGTGCATAACTGTTGAAGTTATTTTAGTTTATGTTACTTAAGGATCTGAGCCCATACATGCCTCAATGAAGCCTGCTACGTATTAGATATGTTAGGGACCACAATTCCACTGTGCTGGCTAAAGGGCCCCATCTCACAACATTTGTTTGTTAGGCCTCATTTCCAATTTTTTACAACATTAAAAGCCAAGCTCATTACTGGAACAATTTATGAACCTAAATTGCAATAATTTGAGTTGTCAAACCTTGTGTTTGTATATGTGCATTTTAAACCATGTGCTGAAGAAAAAACAGCACAGCTTTCTTTTCCATTCGCTCCTCCCCAGGACTGCTGGGCTGCATGTTATTCTTGGAAACAAAGCACAACTACTCATGCAGTGTGTAGCTTTATGTGGAAGTATCTGGCTAACCATGCGCTTCTGCAAAGATGCCCACTGCAAGCAGACGGTACATCGCCACTCTGAAAAGCAGACAGTGGCATGATTCTAACTACAGGCCCTACCTTCAGGGAGGCAGATCTGGGTGGGTAGTTTGCTATTTGTAAACAGTTCAAAACCAATAATGTAGATGGAAACAGGTAAATGTGATACTGTGTGCCCAGAGACTGTACTGCATTTGTAGACAAATATCCCAGACACCTTAAAAAACAGACATGTTACCACTGGAACATGAACATTTTTACACAGAAAAGAATGGCATTATTTCTGTAAGCAGGAAAGGAATTCAAGCAGCAACACTACTCCACATTTCACTGCATGAAACAGTATAATAATTGCACTTAAATATCTTCAAATCAGTTAGACTAGTCGCCATTGATGGTGGTGATGAAATCCAACAAGTGTGTTATTTATTATAGCTTCAGTACTCCCTCCCCTGGGGGTATTCACCATCTCTTAAAAGCAGCATTGTCGTTCCTGCAATGTTTCAGCCACAGCTCTCAGCCCTTCCTTTTATAAATGTGGCTAAGTTTGACATTAGAAAGTCTAACTTGTTCACATACCCTCAAGAGCAGCCCATCCTATTTAAGTGTCTGCAAGACCAGCATTTCCATTAGCATTCTTTGCAAATCCAGTCTGGCATTTTGCCAGCGAGCTGCTGGCTTACAGTCTCTCCCACACCAGAACATTTTGCACTGGAGACTGAGAGGTCATTGAATGACAGCTCCTTTCACTGACTTCCACAATGCTCTTAAGTTGCTTCACTACCCCTCCCTCTCGGGCAATGTCTTATATCAGGGATGCCCAAAAGACTCTGTAAAGGAGAGAATTCCCAATAGATGCCCCAACATTTAGCAGTTCTAAACTACTGCTCTGGATCCTCCTATTTATGCTCATCTTTCTTCAGAAGCTGCTTGTGGCAACCTCCCCAACCAGCAATCCCTCAAAGATGAAAGCTTTCAAACTACAAATAATTATACGTGTGCAACGTAAGTCTGAAACACATTTTAGAGTCGTGCCTGAGAACAAGATTACTTCAGGGAAAGCAGGTACAAAACCTGCATATAGTCTTTGTTAAGTGTTATTATTTAATGTCTCAATGAACTCCACAACTTTGCTAAAGCAAATCCCCTACAGGAGGTATTCCTACCCAGCAGAGTAAGCATTTTTCAAGTAGTGACTGCTACTTATTGATTAGTCATCATCTTCATTATTAAAAGCCTGGGAAAGCCATTCATATTTTTAAAAGACTTTTGCCTGCCTATAGCTTGTGTGGATTCAGCCATACTGTTTTCTGCAAGTTTACTTCAAACCTACCCCTTCCTAACAAAGCTTCTCTCTTCAGTGACAATCAGCACACTTCCTAAATAACTACCATCGTGATAGGACACAGTATTTCAAAAGCAGAGACACAAAATAGAAAAACAAATTGTCACAGAAGATACTTTACAGTAGAAATAAATACACCAAGCAAACTGAAAACATTAATCTAAAAAGCCAACTGTTTAGTGGTGTGAGTTTTTAAAATGAGATGGGAATATGCATGATGAAAGACAAGATCCAATCCAAATCCAAATAGGTGGTTATCGATTACCCAAACTATGGAATATACTTCTGGATAACGGGCCTTGAAAGTCACACAGCAACACTGTCTGGGGACTCTTTGGCCACATGCAAGTACATGCTTGGAGCTCTCATTTTTCACTTCAACCTTTCAATTAATGCAAGGCACTTGTTGAATTCCACCCACATGCAGAATTTACAGTCTTCCCACTAATATGGTGGTATCAGAATCAGAGGCATATACAGAGCACTGTTGACATTCCTTCAAGATAAACAATAAATCCTATGCAAAACCAGAACATCCCCATTCTCACCATAGAACCTACAACAAAGCAAGCCCTGGCTCAGCCCAATGAGAAATCTCCTGTTTAAAAGAACAATTTAAGAACACAAACACCAAGATCTTAAGGATCTGTTTAAGCCCAGATTTCAAGCTTCAATGAACTGTCTTTTGTTTGTGAGCTGTAATTTTAAGTTTTAACCATCTGCAAAGCAGCAAACGAGTAGTAGCAGCTTGCTTCTGTCTCACTGTAAAAACGCAGCTAGGAGTAAAAATGAGATATCTATGTTACTTGAAAGAAAAAATATGAAAACCATCAAATGCTTTTATATAATGTCTTGGACAGGCAATTTTTTTATTTTTTTTTTTTACAGCAATGCAGTACTTGTCTATACATGAAGATAGAAAAGAAAGAAGAGCCAGTAGATCAATACCTGGCTCCAAGCCTGGTGTCACTAGCAGAGTTTTGGGCTTTTTGATCATGGGTTGGTGTACACACTACCAGGCCTGCTGGCAACAGATGAGGTACACCTGTCTCAACGCAAGAAAAGAATCTTAGCACAGGAGTTAGTAGGGCTCACTGAAAGAGCTTTAAACTAGATTTGAAAGGGGAAAGCGATAAAGCCAGGGTTGCTAGAGATAAGCCTGGGGGCAGCACAACAACACTTGGGGAATGATCTAGTGAGATCCTTCACTCTGCTGTCTCAGTGGCCATAGGGGATGGAGTCAAGGGTTACTGATGTGTTGCACAGGGTTACTGACATGCTGGAAACCACAGAAATGCCTGAGAATGGTCACATAGTTATTAGGGCTTCTGCCCCCCAAAAGGCATCAGGATTAATAGCCCAACTGCATCGCACCTACACCAACGCAGGCAGCATGGACAAACAGGAGGAGCTGGAAACCACTGTGCAGCAGAAAACTACGATACAGCTGTCATCATGGAAACATGGTAGGATAGCTCACACAAGAGGAATGCTGCAGTGGGTGGCTATAAACTCTTCAGAAGGGACAGGCAAAGGAAGGAGAGGCAGTGGGTAGCCCTGTATGTTAGGGAGTGTTTTGGTTGCGATAAAGCCAGGGTTGCTAGAGATAAGCCTGGGGGCAGCACAACAACACTTGGGGAATGATCTAGTGAGATCCTTCACTCTGCTGTCTCAGTGGCCATAGGGGATGGAGTCAAGGGTTACTGATGTGTTGCACAGGGTTACTGACATGCTGGAAACCACAGAAATGCCTGAGAATGGTCACATAGTTATTAGGGCTTCTGCCCCCCAAAAGGCATCAGGATTAATAGCCCAACTGCATCGCACCTACACCAACGCAGGCAGCATGGACAAACAGGAGGAGCTGGAAACCACTGTGCAGCAGAAAACTACGATACAGCTGTCATCATGGAAACATGGTAGGATAGCTCACACAAGAGGAATGCTGCAGTGGGTGGCTATAAACTCTTCAGAAGGGACAGGCAAAGGAAGGAGAGGCAGTGGGTAGCCCTGTATGTTAGGGAGTGTTTTGGTTGCGTAGAGCTTAACGATGGTGACAACAGGGTTCAGTACCAAGGTGTCTTTTGGTTTCCTTCATTATTAGAATAACCAATGCTGCCACTGTGTTCTGCCTGTACCAGATGCCTTCGCCTGGAGTTCCTGCCCAGTGCCGTAGACCTCTTCAGCACCAATATGAACATTTGCCTTACTTCACAAGAAGAGTACTGTGTAAATATATGATTGCTTCAAGCTTGAACAGAGCAAGCCCTAAACATTTTACTTGCAAAATATTTCCTGCATAGCATCACAGGGAAACAGATAGGACTTCCATACCTATGAGATTGGTGGAAATCCACAATGAAATCCTGACCCAGTCAAAATCAGCAGCAAAACCCTCACTGATTTCAAGGAAGCAGAAATATCTGGACTAACTCTGGACAGCCTGTATAATCCAGGATACCGTCCAACTTTTTATATATTTTGTTAGAAACACCTTCACCTCCTAGTAGAAGATATAAGTAAGTCTCAAAGCTTCATCTCTGGAGTTTCGGTTATTAGCTGGAAGCTCAGTATGGAGAAAACTGTAGCAAAAATAATCTACAATAAGACAGCCACAAGGAGAAACTTCTGTGGACCACAAAAAGACTTCACAAACTAGTAGTGTCCTCCAGCCTACAAAATGGATCCACAATCTAATATGCTTTGTTGTTTCATTTCAATTTAAACACACAACTTGCATTCTATCAGAAAGCCTAAGTAAGGTTTTAATGATTCTAGGCAACAACTTCCTCTTGGCCCTGCAATCTCCTGGCTAGAGAGACAAGCACACCTCAGTCACTGTCAGTGTAAGACTGCACACAGATCTGCCTACTTAGGAGACTTGAAGAAATTAGCTGTTTCTCATGTATCCATCACATTGGATCTTGGTGATACAGTTGAGCAGACACTGTCTTAAAAAAAGCAAACCTCATTTGTATTCTGTTAATCTCTTCATGAGAAATATTACTTTAATTTTATACCTTCCCTGATTCTTCTTCTGTGGTAGTTCATGGAGAGTGGAAGAAACCTAATGCCCATTAGTGGCAGTCTCCCACAGGGCAAGTTCTCCTTCAAAATTTCTTCAAGTAGGACTCTTGCAATGCAGCATGATCGTCCAATTACTAGGAGATCCATATCCTTACTGCAAACAGAACAATGAAGCTTATTAATAGCCATTACTCATTTTTTTTAACAGTGATTGTGAGCAGCAGAAGTTTGTATCTGTGCTGAGTTCATGTCAAACAGTGTGAAGAATGGGCTTCATGGGTGATCAGCAGTAGGTGGTCTTAGCCTGTTTGTTAACAAAGCCCAGCAATTTCAGATTACAGTAACAACGCAGTCACTACACAAATAAGTTCCCAGTAATTACGCAATTTAGAACCAAGAAGGATTAGGGTGCTTCATTATTGTCTCTTTTCACATTCCAGAGAGACAAATGATAATTTTTTCTGTCTACTGAAGAGATTTAAGGAGCCTTTTAAAGCTTTAATATAACCAGCAAATTGAGCTGTACAGTAGATAAGAACTGTAGCACGCACTAATTTGGCTGACGTCAAAAGCAGTTACATCTTTTGTCTCTACCAGTGAAAGAATGACTAACCAGTCCAGAACTAAAGCATCTTTCATATATTTAGGTGACATGTTAGCTAAAAATAATGTGTCACAGGTCAATGTTTGGCTTTAAGCATCACAGCAGTTAATGAAAAATACAAGTAAATCAGGAAGTGTTATTTTTCTACTCTGAAAAAAGTTATTCCACTACTAAAAATTGTGTGCTAGTTCTGCAATTAAATTCCCAACTTTCAGGCAAACAGCTGAAGTATTCCAATATTTGCAAGCAGGGGTAACATTTAAAGGTTACATATAACTGCATAGCCTAAGCAGGGCTCTTCCCCTCAAAAGGCCATCCTGACTTCAGTTGTTACTCCACACAGTAGCTGCATATTTCACACAGCAGCATACTGCTCAGAAATACCACAGGGATTGTAGGTGGCAAGGACATACAGCAAGACCTGCCTTTCATTTAACCGTAGTCCTTACATATCAACACCTTTCCTTTCCAAGACTCTCACCCAGCATCTTCCAAGACCACAGAAAAAGCTTCAAGAACAAAAACTAATATTCTTTTAAGCTTTTTAAATCACATCATCCAAATACATGCAAACACAAGCTTTCCATGACCAAAAAAAAACCCCAAAAAAACACCCAAACTGTTCTGCATGTTGTTTTTCACTACTGATTTGGGATCCGATTTGGTGTACTTGCCCAGACAGGACACACAAACCAGATCTCATGACTTCAGGGTGTTAGAGTTCACAAAAGGCGGCTTAGTATAGCTCACACAGGTATTGATGTATTTTGACATACACACACTTTGGCAATATTGATTTCTTCTATTCTTATGATTTCAATACAATTTCCCCTTAGTCATGAGCACTAGGCCATTTCAACACTGTGGGTGTAATTGTATTTAATCCAGCTGTCCTTTAAAATGGTCTTTTTTTCCTACTTAAGACATCATCTCTAAAAACATAGGGTGGGGAAAAGGTGCCTTTTGACTTTTAAATAAAAATGCTGCAGCATTAACATTTTCTAAGATAAAAAACACTGAGAAGCCAGATCATTAGAAGACATGTGTTACCCAATACACTGGTGTAGTGGCTAAGACACAGTGGGCAATTTTCTCTTGAAAAATACCAAAGGCTGAAGATATCCCGGAAGCAACACTGCTCATCTCCAGAGGAAAGGGAAAGATGTAAAGCCTGTGATTCCTTTACTTGTCAGTTCCAGCTGCTGGGTAACATCTGCTGGTACGATCAGAGGCACACACAGTAGAGAGCTTTCGAACACATAGCTAACTAGGACTATAGAACAGATCAAAACAAACCACCTCAAAATACCTGATCATCTTGAAGCTGGCTGCTAGGCCATTTTTTACAGCACTTAAAATTCATAGCACAAGTAGGCTTGGCCCAGCATCCCTGCTCTGGTCCCCAGGCAGGGCACTCTCTTCCCACGCACAGAGCCCCAGTGGAAGATCCTCCTGCAGCTTTGGGAAGCAGCTTGTTGCTGCTGCACCAAACCCTCCCATGTGCCCTCCTGCAAGGTGGGCACATGCAGATCTGGACCTGCATTCAAATTTCTACCAGGCTTGGGTGATTCGTGCTGAATCCCTCCTTCACACTGCCATGGAGATGCAGAGCTCCTTTTCAACACCTGCCCCTCCTTTCCTCATGCAAATTTTTCAAGGATTTGTAACTTAACTGACTCCTGAGGATACCTGCCATGGGAAGGAGCTTACAGTCCATAAATTTAGCATCCTTCCTTTCCCCCCTGTAATTACTTCCAAATGACAGGCTGCACAACAGCAATTTGCTGTTATTAGAATTAAACTCACAGGAAGGAGAAATTTAGGGATGAAGTGTGTTATCTCAAATTTCAGACCATTTATCAACTGACCCAGAAACACCACAGCAAAAGAACACTACAACACTCAGAAAGCAAGAGCCTTCCCAGAGGAGGTTGTTAGCAGGCAAGCCCCTAAACAAGTATAGGCACCTTTTTCTGAGCCAGGAGCAAGGATGACATCCTGACTATACACAGCTGTCGCTGTCACAGTCGGACAATTAAGTGTTCACTTGTGCCAGAGAGTGGCTACTTGAGAATTCAAGGAGGCAAGCCTAAATCAAGCATTGACAGAAACACTGTTTCTAATCTTGTTTAGATTTCCTTAATGATATCTTATAACAAAGCTTTCAGCAGCTTACTCATATTGACATATTTAACTCCTAAAATGATTTATTTCAATACAAAACTCAGAAGCCCAAGAGGAAGTACATTATAAACTGTGATGAGACAGTGGGAAGCATGGGTGAAAATAGACTTTAACTATTCTTCCCTGCTCCCCTCTCCCCGCCACCGGTCAGAAAATTTATTTTCCTTGTTTAAAAATCTACTCCAGTCCTCACCACAAACTAAGAATAGGCAGTTAGATGTAAATACTATCATATGTTTAAGCCTGAAATAAGAGATAAGTTTTTGCTTGCTATTCATCATTCCAAACTTACTACATGTTGTGACAGTGATCTCTTGTGCTTGCAGTGACACATATCAGCATCACACTTGTCTTTTCCTAGAAAAGAATATGAAAGGGAGAATACCATGTATGGTCCCTTCTGACCAACATACACAAGGAACTGTTTCCAGATGGGAGAAGGTTCCAAGAACAACAACACTGAAGGTAGACCAAGATTATCAGGACAAGGAAGAAACAGATGCAGATGACATTTTCATTTGTAGACCCATTTTCTATGGCACAGTAATAGCTGAGAATGTGATTACCCTACAGAAAAATTCTAATCCATAATTTGGAGCAATTCACTGAGACCTCATACACAGACCACCTTTCTCATATAAGGCAAGAAACGCTTTTGTGATAATGAGGCAGGTAAACCAGACTGAATTGCAGACAGTGTTTTTCAAATCATAACCTAAAAGCCATTTTTTGATGTCACCAAAACATCTGTGGGATAAAAGTAACATGTTCATATAGAAGTGTGTATGAGTATGTACATGAAAAATACATCCCTTCTTGTCTACCCATTACTTTGCAAGAAAATGGGGGGTTCACTTACATCAGACTTCTGTCCAGTCAAGAATCAGGGTGCTAAACACAAGGTGGAACATAGAACTTAAGAGCATAGTAGTTGAAAACAGTCAGATCTTTCTCCACCACTGCCTTATTTTATTTTTATCTGGCAACAATTCAACTCCATTTTCTTTATTCTGGATGAAATGTTTCCTGTGAAATCTACCTTTCAAATACTACTTACTGCCTTCCTAAAGAACCTCTACCCTTGCTGAGGCTAACCTATACTAAACATGCATAAGATTTCAGCACAATTAGTCCCCAGCACACTTGTCTCCAAATTATTTTGGGATAAGGTACTTGGGAGCATACAAACATTAAGATGGAAAGCAGAGTTGTGCTTCTGCACATTTCACATCAGTCTATGATCAGAGCACTGGTTTCGTACCCCATGCTGTTCCTACAGCATGCCAAGACACATCTGATCAATGTGTCCAACATCTCTGCAGAACAGCACTTCCCACACTCAGTAACATAGTATGGAAACAAAACCAGGAGCTGTTCATGGGGAAAAAGAACCATGCATCTGGGCTAAACATCCTCCTAATTTACAGACAAATATCTGGAATATGTTGGCATACCAGTAAATGACTCTGGCAAAATTGACACCGATTTAGTTAACATGCTACCTATTGTTTATGCAGTTTCCACACCCTTACTCCTTCACTAGGATATTTTTTATATTGAAAGAATTTGCAAGGTTCCACAGAAGCATAACTTCTCCCAGTTGCAATACACAACTCACGCCCCTGCCTGAGAAGTTTATGGCAGACATCAGCCTTGACCAAATCTTTAAAAGCACTTAAAAGTTTCCCACACTGGTTGCTCTCACACGATTCATTACCTTGCTTTTATCCATGGCAACAAAAACCAAGTTTTAATCCCTCATGAATTAAGATAAAGCAGATATTGGAAACATTAAGAAGTTGGTGTGTCACTGAACTACTGCCCTATCTGGAAATCAAGCGCTCAGAAACCCCTTTTCACAGCTATAATCATGCTTTTGAATAGGAATAAATTTATCATGCATTTATTAGCTATGCAGCTGCCTAATTAGCAAGATAATGGTATCCTGGTAAAATGAAACCACAGTAACACATTCAATACCTGTATTTGTCTTGAGACAGTAAACAAGATTGCTGATTTGACTCAAGAGATTGTCTTAAAATACAAATTAGGCAGATTCCACCATAAAGTTGATAAAAATAAAAGACTTTAATTAAAAAGGAGTTAAGTTTGAATAGACACCATTTGATTTATTGTTTAGTAGTGTAAATAGAGAGGCAGAGTACCTGATTTTTCAGCTCTGGTTAGACACACTGTGGTATTTTTCTTACCTTCCTGACTGAAAGCTCTTCCACCTGCTGCACCACATAGTGAATTATGTCAGCATCTACCAGTTATAAGTGACAAAGGCCTAGATGCATCTGATCAAAAGCTATGTCGTTATGCTCAAAGGACACCAGGTGGTGGTGGAAGACTCCTTAGTAGCATATTCCCAGTCCTTACATTGTGACAGTCATGTTTTCTTTCTCTTCAGGCTGCCTTCTCTCCCTCAAAGTCTGCACTGCTAATAGCTTTGAGACAAAACCAGCCATACTGGGTCTTCCAAAAGCCTAGCTAACATAATACCCTGTTTCTGAGAGTACCCTAAAGCAGACATCAGGAAGAAGGCTAAGAGCAAGCCAAGCATACACAAGTACTTTTTTCCAAGCAGCCTCCCTGATGCCAGCCAACAGGTAACAGTGGTGCACTCCATGGCAGCTGGCTCATTCCACCCCAGTCCATCTCCCAGCATGGCCCTTGGAGCCTTTAATAAGCTTTATCAGGCTTTATGAACACATTCTGGTACAAATCTCCTCACTCCTCAAGCTTAAAACTGGGCGGTGTTACCAACATTTAGATTTGACCCACTCTGATAATGTTGTCAGGAATGTTCACTTCTAACTCCACGTATTCACAAACTACAAAGAGTGTTCAGTACTTGAAGGAAAGGGAGTCATGGTCCATAAAGCTTCACAACACAAGCAATTTACTTTCACCATTTTTGCTAGCTTTTATGCTAAACCCATCATTTCCACATTTCCTACTGTGTTTAGCCAGTCACCCAGTTGAGAAACAAAGGCTATTCTCACTTCTAACAGTGACATTCCTATACAGCTTTCCAAACCACCTAGAAAGACTGCAAAGCCCGTGGGTAGTAGCGACTTAAGAGTCTAACAGTAAGGCATAAGGGCATCATAATTCAGGGATTCAGAGGGCAAGCTAAATGAGATTTCTTAGATAATTGAGAATGACCCATAATTAATTAGCAGCCATAGGAAATTCTGCTATCCACACAGCTTTGAGAGCAAATCAAGTCAGCTGTACAATAACTGGTTTTTCAGCCTTTAAAGCAAACAAATCCTATCTATGAGATAATTTTATTATTTCTGGCAGTGAATGTTTGATACATACATGAATGAAATGCTTGGGCAAAAGGCAAATATCAGCAGATAACAGTTTTTCCTTCTGTAAAAACATAGTTAAGCTTTCTGCTTAGATACTCATTTCAGTGTTCTTATGAGATAAGCATTATGAGTATTTTTAAAACCATCCAGAGCTCTTCCTGCAATACACCACACCTTCACAGGCACAGAGTACCTTTTCATGCTCTGTTACAACTACCTGACACACCAGTGTCATTAGGAGTTGTGCTGAAGTTCAGTTTCATTTGGCACCTCCAGAGCAATACATATTCCCTGGAATAATAACTAGAAGAGCAGAAAAAAACAAACAACTCTGCTTGCAAGGGCAAGCAGACCAAGAGATGCTGCTCTCAGGAGAATCCTTGTTAAAACCACAGAGTTCTGTATTAACTCTGTAGGCCATAATTTCAGTTCAAACTCTGAAAGGAGTTAAACCCAGGCATTTGCTAGTAGCTCAATTAACAGTTCATCTGTCTTCTGAACTCTTTGTGCTGCAATTCTTTGAATACTACATAGCTACAGCTGGCAAGTGTTATAAACTATAAAGTCTTCTTGCTACAGCTCGCTTCAAGCCAAAGACAAAATTAAAATCTCATCCAATAAAGCTCTGATAGTAGCAGGCCTGCTGCTTTTATGACTAAAATGAAAAAGCTTTATTCATATCACACAAAGCAGTCAGAGACCAAACAGGGTAAGCACCAATTGTGCTAGGCTCTGCATCAACACAAGAGAAATCTCTGCACTAAAAAGCTGACAAGTCTAAATCATTTTAGGTAACAGTTCTAGGAGCAAGGCATCCCACAGACTGGAGGAACCAGAGACGGTGCAAAGGAAGACAAGAGAGGAGAGAAGTCAAAAGTGAATCCACTGTTACACACAGGCTGAACAGTAAACAGAATCCAACTGGGAAACAGTTTTCAGGGAAAATACCTCAGATGAACGCCGATTTAAAGCAATCATAAGGTTAAAAAACCCGAACTTTTTCATTAAATGTTGTGCTGAAACTCTGTAAAAGCAAAGCTGATCAAATTCATCATACATGATAAACAATTACCATTTTCCATAGTATTTCTAATGTGTTGAAGACTATTGCATAACTACATACTAAGGTGTTATTAACTAGTTTTCTTCATAGTGCAATCAAGCATGTCTTTTCCTCCTCTGAAAGACTCTGACTGAAGTGTGAGGTTCAGACTGCAACTGAAAAATGAACTATTTAAAAGATCTCTAGAAAAAATAATAGCTATGTTAGTAAAGCTAAGTAGGCTGAGTCTAATTCTAATAATTAAAAGGATGAAAATGCTGAAAGGGATGCTTGCTCTTACCCTCTGCCGTGTGAAAAAAGTAACCAAATTGAAGTTCATTTAGTAAGTGCTAAAGATGAGTCATGGGGGTAAGAAAAAGCACAAGGACATGAAAGCAAACATGTATGTGACCAAACACACACACACTGATCACCATGTATCAGTAATAGACGGTCAAAAAAATGACTAACCTCCACATTTTAGTGAAACTGTGCATCAGGCTCACACAGCAAGGCAGAGCTGGAGGTTTGAGTCCATCCATTTGAAGGAGGAGGGCAGGCACACCATACAGAACCAGGTATTTCACATAAAAGAACAGTACTTGAGCTAAAGCCAGGCCACCTAGAAGAAAAAAAACCCACATCAACAAGTCCTGAAATACTTTTAAAACCTGGTAATACTGATTACTTCCAAACAGCCATTACTCAGAGAACTGAAGCAAGCATCATCACTTGATGGGATATACAGTACCTACTTTTACATCAGCTATCGGACACAAGCACATGCAGTTATGCCTTTAGGCACACACACACACACACCAGTAGCATTGTTCCAATATGAAGGCATACATAAGCATCTGTACTTCCACTTGCAAAACTCTTTGGACTCTGGGTATTGACTGCTATGAAAAACAAACACCGAGTTATGTGGAGTTAAAAATCCAATGATGAACATTTACCACAAGGACAATAAAATTTATCTTTGCAAAAAAAACTCAACTAACCACTCCTCGCTTGTTCCTCCAGAACAGTATAAACAATGGTTATCTTTGCAGCTTATCCTGACAGCTCCACAGATATCCTATGTACAAGCAAATGATTTAGGTGTTCATGGACTTTTTTTGCAATAGCATCCCCTTTTGCAGTCTGCTGACTAATGGGTATACTGTGGATGACGACCACAAGTTTAGTATTAAAAATTCATCTAATATATCAACCTAGGGTGAAATTTTGGCACTAATAGTGTAAATTATGAAACTTATGGCCTACATGTGGCCAGCATTTTGCTGCTACAATCCAACATTTTTTTGGTTTAATATCATTATCCACATGCATGATAAGAGCACTGCCATACAACAAAAATTCACATTAGAACAAAATACCTAGACATGAAGCTTATGGTGTTTTCCTTCAGTGAACCAGTCGTCTAGTTTTCAATAACATTCTTCCCCAGAGGAAAACAAATTAGAAGCACAATTTGGATACTGGCCAATTAGCTACACATTAGATTGTTATATCATCTATAAAGCCAACTTTCTGCTTTAATTCCCATCTTACTCAGTTTCTCATTTCTGTTCCAACAAATTTCATTGGAGAGCTGAATGCCAACACCCACACAAACTAATTATGAAGACCACAGCTGTCTGTGCACTCATAAAACTCAAAATCCTTTGGCTGTGCATGATGGAAAGATTTAGGGACAGACTACCACTCTCAAGACCTGAAAAGTCAATATATTTCATTTTAAATACAATGACAAAAGATTCTAAGTCCTCAGAAACCCAAGTTTTGGCAGGGGAAGCATTTTCACCATCTCTCATAAACATACATCTAAGTTGTCATTGCTGTTAACTAGCAGACAGCTCAAGAGCATGGGTACCTTAGATAAATGAAGACTTCCCATCACCAATCATTACCTGGCACACAGTAGCTACTCTGCATGTGGCAGTTCTAAGACTCAGTACCACCAAGGTGAAGGTCCCTATCAAAACATGTAGATTAAGTTCTCACTGGTCCTCAACTCACCTTGACTGAGAGTGTTCTAGCCACACAGGGAAAAACTAAGGGCAAGATTCAAGTCACAACAGCTGGGCTGCATTGACAACAGGTACAGGCTTTACACCTTCCTGCATACCTGAGACATTTCAGCTGCTTCACATTTGCTCTATTATAGCAAAAAGCAGCCAGAAGTACACTGCTGACCCAATTTAAACACATGAAAAAAATTGCAGATTAACATTAGATTCCTCAAATTCATTAACAATACCACATAATTTGTTCTCTAGTGGCCAATTTAAAGCTTAAAACGCACACATGAGTATTATCGTAAATGGGAAACAATTGCTATCAAGGGTATATTAAAACAACACACCTAAAGGAAAGTGTATGGCAAAAATGCTATCTTTTCCCCAGAATTATTAATTCTAAGGATTCAGCATCAAGGTTGGTGGTTTTTTTTTTTTTTTTTGGTAAAGATTGAAGCCTATTCAGGGATTAAAAGAAAAATAAAGTACCCCCAACAATCTGAAACCCATGCACTTCAACAGTCAAGCTGTTTGAATTCCCAGATTAACTGACACTCATAGAAAATTATATTTTCTATTTATCATCTTGCAATCCTTAAAAACATTGTTTTCATACGTTTAAAAACACTTACAGACTTCCAAATATTTACCCTCCTTAAGTTCACTGCAAAACTGCATTTTGTAAGTTTCATAGAGTTTTATTCCAAGGATAATTGGAATTCAGAATATTCACAGAATTTAAATATTTGGGTTTTTTTTTTTTAGTTTCATTGTTCTCAAAACTCTACCTTGTATTTTTTGACAAAGTTTCTCAAACACAGCATTTTCATAAGCAAGCAACAAAATATTTGGATCCAGGTATTAGAAATCACACTTGGCATTTTTCTGTCCATAAACCATGGCCAAAACTCACAGTGAAGAATTGTAACTTAGCAGCAATTTTACTATAAGCACAACACAAATTTACCCTTTCTTGACACTGCACCGACCCTATGGCGTTAATGATTGTAGGTGCTTGCTTCTGTCAAGTACCAGGGCAGGTTCAACTAGAAAACGGAAATACGCAGTCCCATTTCACAAGGGTTACTGACACATGAGCACAAGTCTAACAGGAAACAGCTCAGAATTTGGGGCCATATCATCAAGTTCAAAATACCAGGCTTTAGGGATTCATTTACCCTCCTATTTTTTATATGTCTCCTCTCCTACAGAAAAAAAATTAGACATTACAGGGGGATTCCCTCATAATAAAACGTTCAAGAAAGAATACAGCTCTGCACTGGAGCAGACAAAGTACAGATATACCTTAGCAATAATGTCAACAATCACAGGATGCATCAGGAGTTTCCACAGCTCCATCAGTCAACCAGTAAGAGCATGATTACTGACAAGCTTCACACACTGGGCTATAGCATTTCCTTCACAGCAGGACACTCCTCCCTGAGAACAGCCTGAACACCAGATCTACTGTGACCTTCTTAGTTCGGTATGGATCACAGCAGGATGCTACACCTCATGCTGGGGGAAAAGATCTCGTATGAAAGCATGACTATCACAGGACCAAGCTGCCAGGTATGCAGAGCTCTGCAGCTATTGCCAGCAACCCCACATACACCGTGTGCTGTGCTGCCCTGTTCCCCCATCAGGGCTCACTGCTCCCTCTTTCCCCCCATGTTCACCTGAATTAGCGCAGGAGTGACAACTCTGTCCTGTACTCCTGTCTCTAGCCACTGAAAAAGAGCATCGTGCAAGAAACATGAAGCACCCTAATTTCACTACTTGAACAGAAAACAATGCAATTAGGCTCATATTGCTCAGCAGCGTTTGTCACTGCTGCTTGGCAGTGCTTTGAAAGAGGTGCTGGATCACAAAATCAAAAGGAATGATGAAAGAAAGAAGTACAACAGGGACTCACATAGCCCAGTTTCATATCCCAGCTCTCCAGTAGCACACAAACAGCAAGAAAAATCCTAATACATCCTGGAGCAGTGTCAGGAAGGTGCATACCACAGTGTTTGCTCTAGGGCAACTTTTAGACAGAGTTGAATGGACATAAAGAACCAAAATTAAGTTAAAAGACTAAACAGAGCTGCCAAGGGATTTTTGGTCAAGGCAGAGACAGGTCTTCCTGGTTAAAGAAAACCTAAAGTTTATTCAGGGACAGATGCACCTTAAAGCCACCTACCTTGAACACTCCACAAAACATCTACAGTAGGCATTATGTTCATTAGCAAAGGATTTCTTGTAGGAAAGAACTCTAAATAAACCAATAGTTATCACATGAGTAAAAATAGTCAAAGTTCAGTTAATTGCCAATACTATCTGGAAATTTAGCCTGCAGGAAAGCTTATGAAAAATTTCAGTAACCACCACTTCTTTCTACAAAGCAGAGAACTAGTGTTTTAGACAACAAAATCTTACTTACTGAGCTTTCCAATTCACGTTTGTATTTCTAGCTTTCAAAACAGTCATCAAGTAGCCAAATATTTTCGATTATCATTATCTTGCAGGATAGAAAAAAAAATCTCAATACTGTATTTCATTACCATTCAGACAGATGCCTAGACAGCCTAATTTCCATAGCAGAGCACTGCATGCTTCTTAAAATGAATTCATACATCAATTCCCTATCTGTGGGTTTATTGGAAAAAGAACTGCAACACATTAGAACCAGCACCCTAATTCAACCTCCATGGATGACTATGTACATCTCACTTTCAAAGAGGAACTTTGGTAGCATTTCTTCTTTTAACAAATCAAAACATGAAGTCACTAATTACAGATTAAACCAGGAGGTTCCACCTTTGAACAGATCATATCATTCTAGACCAACTTACATGCTGCTCATGTAAGTACATACCCTTCTGGTGTAGTAGCACCTAGTTAATAATTAAAACAATGCTAACTAATTGACACTAACTTGTGCATGCTTCACTAGTACAAGCGAATGTCATATGGTTGAGAGCAGTATATTAAACCCATAGAAGGCTCACAGCATTGTATCATACATAACACACAGATCTCTAGAGGTCTCCAGACTCGAACAACACAAGTTTAAAGAAGTAAATGCAGAATGCTAAATGAAACAATTAAAGTGTGAGGAAGAATGTGTGGTAGAAGAAATTCTGACATCTGTGTTGCATGTGGGGATTGTAGTACTGAGCAGGGGACGGGATACCCTGAAGATAGACACATAATATTTTTCTATTGTATTTAGTCCACGGAAGATTTTGATGCAACCAGCTTTTTCTCATGTCACAGAGAGAAATCCAGCTAAAAGTCTTCAGCATGGAAAAAAAAAAAATGTATTAAATAGATCTTGTCTGTCTAGCTGAAGAACTTGAATAATGAATGCACATTTTTCCTTTTAGTAGAGAAATTCTATCTAAATAATATGAAGAATAGTTTTAAGAAAGCTGCTGTTCTTCAGAGGACCCTCCAGCTAAGACTCCAACCATTTCTCATTTAAAACACCCAAAATCCAGGGCTCATAGTGCAACAAGACACTTACCTTCCTACTCATTAAAGGATTGATGAGCAAAGGATGCAACCTGCTGTCTCTCAAAGGTAGTTCCATAGCTCATCAATCCACAGGGCTGGAACATAATCTACCTTTGCTGGCGGCTGCCAGGCACAGATTCAGAAACATAGGGAGAGGAGTAATCCAGGAAAACAGGGGTGACTGGGAGAGAATTGAAGGCTCTACCTTCCACAAACTACACAAGCACTGTCTTTAGTCATCTGCTCACAATTCCCAACAGTCTTATCACTCAGACTGACCTTGACATTGCCAGTTACAAACAAAACCTGCATATCACAGCAATTACAGAGATTGCACAGATACTTCAATTACAGTTCTTCCATCCACAACAATGCAGGAAAGCATCTGCCACATCATTGTTTATTCAAGAGACAGGCTTCAATCTATCCAGACTACACAGCCAATAGAGACTGAAGAATTTTCAGCAAGTAAAAGGCAAAGCAAGGCTACAATGCCCTCTGAGCCTTGAAAACAACCAAGAAAGCTCAGCTGGGTTCTCACACAGAGGGTGGCTTCCTCTAGAAGGGAAGAAACTGCACCGACTTGGACAGACTCACATTCAGAAGAGTAAGAGAATCCAAAGAACTAGAAAAATTAATTTGAAGGAATGAGGTAACAACCTATAGGCCAGAGTGCTGTTACAGTAATGCAGGTACTGCCTTGTAAAGGGCATGGAGAAAACCTGACTATTTGACCTAAGAGGATCTTTGGTTCCATTGCAAAAGGACACAAGTTTAAAAAGTTTAGAAACATACAATTCACAAAACGTACTAACAGTAGATAACACCTGCGAACTACTGTTGAAGGCAGCTTGCAACTCTGTTACAGCTGACTACACAGGCATCAAAGTCATAGATGTCACTGTTCAGTATACTGCTGCTTCTTCCAACTCATTTGCCCAATTCCCTCCATACAAGGCAAAACACTTCTCATAGCTGGGTAATACATTCTCCCAGATACTACTTTCTTATGTTTATACCTGTGTGCACTCAGCAATGTTACTTCAGGTAACTTTAGCATTTCTGCCTTGTCATTTATGGCCATGTTAATTTCCTTACGTTGTACACTGGCATTTTTAAACCAGCATTGCAACTCAGGGTTTGTTCCAGGTTTGGGTTGTTTTTTTCATCTTTTTCCCCAGTCTCACATCACAGGAACACCACATGAAGTCACACACTATGCAGCTTCACACTTTTGAGCTGTACACTGACCATCACCAGTGCCCTTAAGATGCCAAGAGCAAAATCGCATAGCACTCTCAGCTTTACCTGCCCTGCTGGCATTTACTGCCTGTTGTTCAAAAATATCCCATAAGAAAACTGGAGGAGTAGTTACAATCTTCCTAATTGTAGCTGTTTGCAAAACAGTCTCACAGCCTTTCCCCCAAGTTTATCAGGCTATTGGTGCAGCCAGGCATCACGACGTAAGCAGATGCTCCATTCTGCTTTGAAGCTGCTGTAGTTAAATAGAAAACACAAAAGGAACAGAAATCCCAGCAGTTCAGAAAGGCTAACATACTATGTCATTAGTAGTCCTGAGTCAACAAGCTGCTGCTTTGGTCTCAAGACTCAGTTATCTCATGTAATTGGTTTTAATAACAGAATGCAAAATAACTGAGAAGAGTGTTTGGCTCCGTACAAGAACTGGCGTAGAAGCATGGTAAGATCTGTAAGGAGCAATAGGAAAATATTACCAGTACCCTTACTGATATAGTGGTGTCTCCCTAAAGCAAGTCACAACAGCAGCCTGTCACTGGTGTGAGCCTAAGGAGACCTGTATAACCATGATAAAAAAAAAAATGCAGAGAATGCGTTTTAGGAAGTGACAAACTTCTGCCTCAAAATCTCATTTGCTTTGTAACATTTGAACACCTGTTTTCATTACTACAAAGACGAAGCTCAAAAAGAAGGTGACACAAGGGACTTGTTTCAATTCAAACGATCATATTTTAATCAGGCATCTTTAGCGTCCAGACTTGCTTTAACACTGACTTTCACCACCTGTTGCTTTGAGGCATTTTAGCCTTTTCTGTTCAAAATGCATTTTAATTCTTAGGATAGCTCTTTATTTCACCAAATAAATACACAGCCTACTTAGGTGTAGCCTGTAAGGTAACTCTTTTCACCCTGCTTTTTTTAAAACCGACACTGGTATTCTTAAAGAGAGAGAGGAATCTGCCAGTAACACCAAAGCTGGAATATTTCATCCCTAATTCCATAGCCTTGGCTGCCTTATCCAGTGACCAGCACTTACCAGACTCCACATGCTCAGTAGCACAGCAAAGCTTTTTGTCAGACATACAGAAGACACCGTGAGTTAACAGATTTGGTGACCTGACAGAAGATGAAAACTCCGAATCCACTTTCTGAGCAGTCACTGAGTAGAGTGAACCATGGGGCAAACCTCTCGCTTTCTGCTCTCCACAGAGGCACATACACAGAGACAGAGCACACACATTGCCCTCTACTGGTCAGAGTCCAATATACAAGTGTCCTCCAACCCACCCTGCTCGTCATACACGGTCTCCAATGAATGCTTGACAGGACCATAACAGTGTGTGTCAATTCCTGTTACTTGCTGGTACAGTAGGAGGCATCTCCTTCAATTCAGCAATCACCAAGGCTTTTTCAGAACCTACCTGGTGATACACAGGACAGTGGAAAACTCAAACCAACCACATATGCCAGTAGCTTACGGGTTAGCCTACATCTGACTACGTACCAGCAACCAAAGCTCTTGACATTTTATGCTGCATTCGTCAGCACTCATTCTCCCCACTTCCCTCAGTTTGGCACTTTAATGACATACCAGGGAGCTGGGGAGCAGGGGCAGAAGGGGAAACAAAGCAAGAAAACAAAGCTGAGAGGCACTGACTTCTACTTTCAGGCCACCTTGTTGGCAATTCCTTCCTTCTGGTCTTTTCAAGAGTACTGTCATTTTACCTTTCAATGTGAATACAAACGAGAAACAAACAGGAGATCAATAAACACTTGAATTCTTAAGGTCTCCCCTCCTCCATTCCTACACTAAATCTTTAAGTGTTCTCTTCCAGGACTTGAGGGAGAAAGCCACTTTAGACCAAAGTTGAGACACAGACTTTTGATTGAAACAAATACAGAATATTTTTTTAATTTAGAAAGCAGCTCAGTAAGCTCACCTGTAAGCTTCTCAGAGGATCTACGTGTTATATTAAGAGTGTGCAGACCACATTTCTGACAGTGACTGGCCACAATGTACTACTCAAGTAGAAACAGAGAGATGTAGACTGGGATTCTTGAAGTGGGAGAGAAAGCAAGATTTCTGTATTGTTACTAAACTCACCCAAGGCCCAGTATGATGCAGCTTCCAAAGGTGAAGCACTGCTGTAGAGAGCATGGATATACATGAGATGAATCATCAGCTCAGCCAGGCACCACCAAAAGAAAATACGAATTACGCCCACAATTAAGATGCTGAGATTAGTCTTCAAACTGAAGGCTTCTTGTCTCCTCATCTATGGAAGAAATCCAAAGAGGTTATATAGCACATACCTGTTTTACTCAAATAGTCAACCTGAGAACTTTTTACAAATTTCATTTGCCATGCATTACTATTACTAATGGGACCATCTGGAAACTCATGAGGGAGACTGCTCTGTCCATTCACAATCCCAGTGAGCTTTAGAAATCAGAGAGGCTGAATGTGACCATACTCTACACCAAACTGTTATAAGGAAAGGCCAAGTGCTGCTAACCTGAACAGAAACCAAACATGTGGCACTAATTCCTGTAACTCAATCAACCTCTAGTGATAATTAAAAAGATTTAAAAGAAACTACAGCTATGGAGGTTTTCCAAGTAGCAGCCCTACCAAACACAGAAGCAATGACTGCATGCTCTTACAATACCCTCCAACTTCTACCAATTGTATGGGATTAATTGAGGACAGTTCTTCATTTTTCTCCTGTAGCATTGCCAATGTCAGCAAGACCTACATGACATATTGAACAAATTGCAGTTAAGTGCAAGTTAACTATAAGATAAGGCAAGGTGCACAGCTGACAGGCTTCAAGATGCCCCAAACTCTTAGGCTGCTAACTACAGTAAACAGTGGTATACTACTATTTTACCTTCTTTCTGCAGTAAAAGAATATGATCAGTTAACAGAAACACTGGATTTCACGAAAATTTCATCATGTTTTGCACATTATCATTGTATGTGTGCAACAACTTCTCCAGTCTCTAACTGGCCACCAAACACACATGTACAAGACAAACAACCAACCCATCTACACGGACAAATCTCCTCATACCTGCATGCACACAGTACAGCTAACACTGTTAGCTCTGCTCACGTACAAATTAATAGGACACTCATTCTGAGGGTTCATTTGTACCAGCTAGACAAAAGCTTCGAGACTATCATTTTATTGCAAGGATTTGCACAACAGGCCTTCAAAGCCATAAATAGAACTGCTGTGCCCTGCTTCAATCCAGAAATTCAATAAGGCCACTGATGATGTGTCAGTCTCATTTTTGCCTGGCAACAGATGCCAAGTTACCAGCATTGGTGTTACACTCTGGGCCATACAGCAGTTTGACTCCATATCCAGGACTTCTGCTTTCCAGTGTGCTTAGTGGGAGCCCTCATCTCAGTCTCAGCTTCATTCAAGGGGTTCTGCAGGTGAACTGTTTCGATAGCAGCAGTAAACACACTTTGTATTGTGCACTTGGAATCAGCTGCTGGGCACTGCAGACTTCAAACCCCTTCAATCTCATCTGTCAAGCCAATATCCTCTGCTCAGATGAAAGCTCTGACAATGCACTTCAGCGAACACCAGCAAGAAACATTAAGGTTGTTCACTTTGTTCCACCTTCTTTATGGCTTTAACCAAACAGGTCTGTGCATATATGAATGAGAACCTACAGCAGATAGGAGCATCCCATTCAACCTTTCTTTTTCTCCTCATGCTAAGAACACAGGTGGTCTTTGCACAGGTCTTTGCTGAGCCATATCCAATGAGCTCAGTTTCAAAAACACATACCCCAACTCTTCCTACCAGCTACCCCCAAGCTGCTCTCAACTTGGAGTGCAATAGGTCTTCTGAAAGACCATTCAAAAAAAACCCACCCTCCCTCTGCTAGGGATACAAGAATATAGGTGGAATTTAACACACTTCAGATGCTACAAAACAACAAGCATTGAAAAAAAAAATTACCTCAGTTTCTATGAAAGTCTATGCGGACTTTTCCTACAACATCCGCACCAGGGTAACAACATTCAGCCTTGCATCTTCCAAAGATACTGAAGACAAATGAGCACAGGACTTGTCACTCAGGGGCCCACCAGAATCAGTTTTCTCTTTCATAAAGCCCAGTCTATTTGCTTCAGCAGCAAATTTCCCAGTATAAACTGAAGCAATGTCTAGGCTTCTATAAACTGAAACTGCAGTTTTATTGTTAGAAATGCCCACTCATCCACTTTATCCCAGTGATGTTAGCTACAGACATCACAGTGATTTCACTTCTTAAAGTGTGCAAGAATGCACAGAAAGCAATAAAGCACAGAAGTCCAGGGGTTTCCCCTGTCACATACAAAACAGACTTGAAAAGCAGCCTGCAAGGCACTAGAAAACACATGCAGTAAGATACATAGGTCTTTCCCATTAAAAGGAGCTGCTCAGCTTGCTAAAGCTTGAAGTGTTCCAAGTAAATCATCAGCTGTTTTCACACCAACATGAGGGAAACCAGGGTCATCAGGAATTCCCAATACAAACCAGCAGCTTACTGTCTCTCTGAAATCTACTTCAGAGTTAATAACCAGCTGCTGCTGAAAATGTTACATTATGCCACCTGATGGAGGAAAGGAAAACAAAAATCCAGGTCAGCAGCTACATGCTAAATTTATGAATATTCTGCAACTATAACATGAGTCCTTGGCTCCCTGGTTGAAGGGATAAACCTGACTACAGCTTTTTTTTGTCTGACAAGTGGAAGAACTGGGCGAGGAGGGTTTGTCTTAAAGTTGATATCCAGGACACCGTCAAATTCCCAATGGTTTAGTGGTGGACAGATACGGTTGGACTGGATGATCTCTAAGGTCTTTTCCAACCTAGTGATTCTATGATTCTATGATTCTATTCTATTCTATGCTATGCTCAAAATTTTCCAGTCACGACATTCCTAGAACATTATTTGATATTTTCAAAATTTTGTGGAAGATAGCTTTAGACACCCAAACAATTCCTAATCTCCAAGGCCTAAGTAAAAATTGAAATCCCACAATTCACCAGTAAGGAGGAAAAACATTACAGAATCAGTTACAGATGCTTTTAACTGAAGTCAAAATATGCATGAACGAACACTCATTTCCATGTAGGTTTTTTCCCAAAGTACCTTGTTGGGGGGTGGGGGAGGGGAAATTATTTCAGAAGGAAAGCGGTATCAGATAGAAGATGAATCATCGAGACTTCAAAAACTATTCTTCTATCTTTCCATCTTCTCTAACATTGGAGTCTAAGCAAACTCCTTCCATCCAAGCACTAGATAAAGACTTATTTTGACTAAATACATTCTCAGTGTTAGTTGCCAGCCTTATGAGAGTTCAGTGTTATGGCATGGCTGGTATACAAGCATGAATACTCAAGACTGGTTTCTAACTACAGCCTTCCCTTTTGCATGCCACATACTTCAGCACTTAGATAAAAGGATGATACAGACTAACATTAGGAACACCTTCACTTTGAAAGTCTCATCCGTATCAATTTCTGTCAAGCAGGTAACTAAAAAATAAATAGAAACTCAGGCCTACCTGTAAACTACATTATGAAACATAACATTAAAAGAGCATCCCAGGGAAAACTGAATGAAATTAACCTAGTATTCTCTCACGATTGGTATTAAAATATCTCAAGATGAGAGGAAAAAAAAAATCAACCTATCATGTTTTAATCCATTCCTCAAAATACATGGTCTATGTCTAGATCTGGCAGCTGAAAAGAGATCTCCATCCTCTTCAATAGTTCTTCATCTAATTCCCCTGATGTGCAGATGCACTGAAAAATGTGTAACTGAGCTGAAAAACACTTACCTGCTTACTGAATTCATCAAAATTCATTAGGGGTCCATTGTGGAACATGGGATAATAAAACACATATGCCAGCATCCACAGGAATGAATAGGATGACTTCTGGGCAGGTCCATGCCAGCAGTACTCCAGGCTGAAGCTAGTGCAGAAGAGACAGCGGACAGACACAGTGAAGAGCAGCAGATAATACTCATTTTCTGTGTCGTACCAATTTCTCTGCAAGACAAAAAGCCAGATCACAATGGTGCAATGCTGTGTTTTCTACATGGCAGGACAGCCACGTCCATCCAGACCCTAGCTTTCAGTGTCACCAGCAGCAGAAAGCAACTAAAGCAAACAGCAGCCAGAAAAAGCATCTGAAGTGAACATGACTTAACACATGAACCACAAGCACTGGCTGTTGATGGAAAAGGAGCCTCCAGAGCTACTGCAGACAGCATAAAGAGACAACAGCTTCATTTCAGAAATTTATTAGGTTGTGAAAAACTACTACAGGAGGAGCACTTTGCTTTTAAGAATGCCAATACCTCTCTCAGGTTTGGTCCACTACTACAATACCCAAATCAGCCAGCAACCATACTGACAGCTGAGGGACTGCTAGGGCTGAAGCCAAGGCTGCAGTTCAGATCTGAACAGATTCAGTCACAAACCAAGGCTGGAAAGATGTTACCAAGCCTTTATCAAGTTTTTGACACTCCCTGTCATACTTGTTTCCAACAACAACAAACACATCATCAAAAAAATCTTGGAAACAGACATAGTTTGGCTGATTACAACTGGATTGCAGCAGGCCCTTTCATCCTCTCAGCAAGACATATCTTTCTACACCACATGAAGAGACCCTACCCACTCATCTCCCCCTTCTACCTTCCCCCTGAACATCAGAACAAGCCTTATAACATATGCCAAGTATTTCCCCTTAGTCCAAGTACATGCAACAAGGACATCTCCTCACAACTGAACAGCACTTTCTCCAGAATCTGTCCTGCCCAGCAAAAGCCATTAGAGAAAGCAAAACTGAGCTTGCACCAACCAGTTGCAAGCAAGCAACTCATCTGGTACAAATCAAAGTGTTGGAGAAAGTCTCCCTCCCCTTCCATGCAGAAGCCTGCAGTCACCAATACAGTACAGACTTAATTAAGTAGCTCCCGGATATGAAGCCCAAGACCAGCACCTTACATTGGTATGACTGTAGATCCAAAGAACAAGAGATGTCTTTAGTAGAGCACTAGTAAACCATCATCATACTCCAGCTCTACTGAATAGCACTTACACATTAAGACACATTCTTTCATCTCAAGGCATGATGGAGAAATACAGCTTTTTTAACTGGAGAAGTTCCAGCACAAACCAACTCTACCACCCTAAGGTTTGTCAAGCCAACCTCTGCTCACATCAGCTGAAGGGATAGCACTCTGCCATAAAGATAGCTGCGATAATGGACAAACACCATCATAATTAATTTGATACTTAATTAGTTCTTCCCACATTACCTCAGCTTCTTCCACAGCCGGTATGCGTAAAGTGAATAGCAGGATAAGGGAGCACAACCAGGTCAGGAGTGACAGCTGAAACTGAGCCACAGCAAACGAAATACTTGCATGTAACAAAATGACAGCAAAGCCCTTGATTCCCAGCAACAACCAGCAGGCAGCCATTCCATAAACCATTAAGCACCATGGTTTATACTGTTAAAAAAAAACATTTTTAGTTTGATTATTTCTAAGGAAAAAAGCACTCAATATCCATGCTGTCCTACACAGTGTCTATAGTAGAAACAAATGCAGTTGACTTTAAGAACACATGAAAACAATACAGGAAAACCCAACTGTACCCACAAAAATTGGGTTTCTTGGGAAGGGGTTTCTGTAGCAGTATGTATGGAATCCAGACCCTACCTGATCCAGGGCAAAACAAACTCCCTTCTTTCCTTCCCCAAACTAGCAGGTGTGACACCACGTACCAGTCATTTCCAAGTCATACACCCATTTAGCAATCATGCCAAAGCCAAGCAGTCACCACCTTCTAGTCTTGGAATAACTATACCCTTCTTTTGTGTACAGGTCAAGTGACACTGGTTAGCGGTTCAAAACAAAGCACATGCTTTCAAGGCTTGGTGGCTGAGGCCTCCACAGACCCAAGGCAACCTACCTCTTTGCTCTCCCCCTGTGCATCACTGCAGACCCACTCACAAAACTCACCCCACAGAATGTTATTTCCCACACTCAGTACCCTCAACACCAAGTTTGTCCATACCCAGAGTAAACCAAAACCCACAGAAACTCCCTGCCATGAAGAAAATCCATACATACCTTCTCCACCAAGAGCCTGGACACTTGTGATACCAGCAGGTGACCAACCAGAAGCCACAGTATATGGTCCCTTCCCCATTCAATCCAGTAGCTCCACTCAAAGTCCATGGGGTCCTGGGGCATCAAGGGAACTGGTCAGTATGTGGACCTGGCCATAAAAGCACTCTTACAGGACAAGGAAACATCTCCATGACGCAACAGGTCTGTTACCCACCACTGCAGAACTCACCATCTGGGGAACACCTTGTTTCAGCAACACAGTCTGATCACTTACAGCAGTGAGCTCCAACAGCTCCATTTTGACTTCCAACAGTGCAAAATCCAGAGAAAGAGCTTTAGATGGTGTTGTGACTCCAAAATCTCACACTAGCACTGAACCAAGCATCGATCACTCCCATTCCCTATGAATACCATGGGAGGTTTGTTTTTTTTTTTTTAACTACAAGATGGGCAGGGAGGCACTCCCACACATCTCCTCCCTGGGACACGGGGAACAGGCTGGCAACTATAGAGATGCAGCCTGAAACCAGGGTCCCACTTCTCAGGGCTTCCCAGTCCAACACATGCTTGCTTTGGTTCCCCATCAGGAAGCTTCTCAGGAACCAACAATTTAGTCTGTTCCTACTGTTCCTGATCATCTCTTCAGAGTCAAGAAATTCATGCCTCTGCTTGCCCCAACCCTTTTAATTTTAGGATTAATAAATCCTAAAACCAAAAATCCACAAAACCATTTTGGACTATACTTAACTCACACAGTTTAGCCAGGAATTTTTTCAACCTGACAGCTTTTTAAGAAAAACAGGGAAGCAAAGTCCTGCCTTCCCTGTGCATGACCCCTCAACTCTCCTGAGGGATTCCATGAGTAACTCTGCTCTGCCTTGGAAAACCAAGAGGTGAAAAGGCACCTTGCTGGAAGAGAAGTTTCACTCCCAGGTTCACCAAAGCCTAGGTGGGATCAGATTAAGTCAAGTCAGCTGGAGATTCCTGTAACATGGAGATTTTATCTAAATTTGGTAAGAGGGATCAGCTGGTAGCCCTGTATCCCATACAGAGCCCCACTAAAACTTCATCTCCACAAGCTTTCTTGAAACCACATGTGAAGTGTCCCTTACCATCAGTGATGGTGGGCCTAGATAACAAAAAACTTACACAAGACCAGGAATGTGTGTCTGCGGAAGTCATCCTCAATATTAGTTCCACTTCTTCAGAAGGAAGAGAGGTCAAAAGCAAGCAAGGACAGGGGAAGGTTGGTGGTTTTTTGGTTTGGGGTAGAGGGGTGCTAGTTTTTTTAAGTCCAACCATATTTCTTTAAGCCCTTATGCCTCAAAAATCTGTTCTCCTTTTTCCTGGATGACAGGCCCACCAGGAGGGAAACACATGTTCAGTGATGTTAAGCATTATTCAAACCGCCCAATGACAGGAAAAAGGCTGTGGGAAATGTCAAGGGTGACCATAGCTTTTAAGGCCAAACAGTAAACCAGAAGGATAAGTGATATTAATGAAGGAAAAAACACAGACCAAGGATCAAGATAATAAACAAAACTTTTGTTACAATTGTTAGATCTAGACACACCTGACAAGTCTTTCTTACTCATTAGAAAGAGACTAAAATTAACCATGATTATCCAAATCTGAAAAGCTGCTACAAAACTCTGAAGCTAAATCGGAGACCCTGGTGAGCAAAGGGCATGGAGACATGACCCTAGCATTACTGCCATGAAATAAAAACATGCCAGTACCAGTCATCCAACCTACCTTTTTGAGGCCCCGAAAGAGAGTCCCTGGTTCCAGCCCAAACTTTCTGTCCATTGCAGCCTCATACTCTGCAGAGAAGAGCGAACCTTTGCTAAGGACACAGCAGCCAGAGTAGGATGAGCTGGGGACAGAGTCTCTGCCTGCTCAAGAGCAGCACATACCCACGTTGCCTCTGCTGATGGTGACATTTGGAGCCAGGGAAGGGAATGTCACTGCTCACCAGGCAAGCTGCCCAGCCAGGCCACAGCTCTGCCCCACAGCAAAGGCAAAGCTACCAAATTACCCAGAACCTATACTTTGATTCCCCCTTGCAACAGGGCCAGTAGCAGGTGGCAGCCAACATTTGATCACACAGGGCCTGCACTAATCCTGATTTCCCCTCCTTCAGGGCTGCCTGCTGTCTCCCACTGGAGGGACACACAGACCTGACAGTGACTGGTATAAAGCTGCCTCCAGAGCCCATTCCCATGCAGCCTGTTGCCATCTCCACAGAAGGCATGCTGCACAGCCTTGTACCCATTTACCCAGCACTTTCCTCCCTTCCTGGCACTCCCGTCCTTCCCTTAAGCACTTCTGAGAGTTAGCTGGGGCCATTAATGTAGAACACCTGGTGATTAAAGCCTAACAAGATGCAATACATTTCCCTAATGAGCTCCTCCAGCTACGATTTTATTAGATATTAGATAATACCACTTTCACTTCCCTTAAAATACTGATGTGCCAGAACACAACTTCTTTTCATCTAGAAGTTTTATTTAAGTTGTTTTAAACTCCTCCCCTACTCTGCACTACACAGCCCCACTGATCCAAAACAAGCCACAGATAGTAGGTGCCAAGTAGTACTTGGTAGTAGATACTAAGAGCTTACGCATGACAGTGTTTGGAAACAAACTGACCCCAAAGTCACACAGACAACCCAGCCATTGCTCCAAGCCCACAACCCAGCGTAGGAACCCCATCTCTCCAGGCAGAGCAGCCCCACCTACCCCGGGGCCTCCCCAGGCTCAATCCCCAGCAAACACCATCAGGAGTCACAGCTGGCTCTGCACCACCCACCTCCAAGAGGCTGCAGGTGAGAGGGTTCGAGACCAGCCTGGAAAAACCCCAACTCAGACCCAACTTCCCTGAACTTGCTCCATCCGAGTAGCTGAGCTTCAGAGGTCTCCCTGGCAGCAGAGAGCCGAGACACTATTGCCAAGGGCCTACTCCCCTATTGCCACAGGTGCTCCCTGCAGGACAGCCAAGCGGGGAGCAGCAGGGAGAGGACAACCCAAGGCGAGCAGCCTGACCAGCCGCGGGTGGGAAGCGCTGCGGGAGCGAGCACACTGCACTTACTTTGAGACACCCAGTGCGCTTCATAGAAAGCGTAGAGGTGAGAGCCCACGGTGAGGAGCCCGTAGAGACCCATTTCCCAGGCCGGCAGCAGCATCCTGCTGGGGATGCTCTCCCTGCGGGGAAAGAGAGGACGGGGGAGATTTGCCCGCGGAAGCCGGGCGGGCAGCGGGAAGCCCCGCACCGGGCAGCGCAGCTGCCGTGCGCAGGAC
>NW_010249497.1:0-28112 GCF_000690775.1 Eurypyga helias
CTATGATTCTATGATTCTATAGCCCTGCATTTCTAGCTATTTCTTTTTTTAGGGAGGATTCCTTAAGCAGATCAAGTTACAACTGTATTTATTAAAACAAACAAACCCAAAACTCAAATCAAATCTAGGAACATTCTGCTGGTACCATAATGAAACGGCACAGCTTTAAGTGGTAGTTCACATTGGTGACAATTCTAGCAGTGTAAATCGTAAGCACAGTGAAAGTTGTCGCGTGGGAAGATCCCTGAATTTGGGAGAGGACAATGCAAACAATCTCTTGTATCCAAACAGAACTGTGTATTTTTTAATTCTGCTAATTTTTTCTTAAAGTGTGTTTTCTGGCTTTTGTGGATAATTTGGGGATTCTAGATTAGAGTTGCGAAGGGCAGGACTATCTGTAAGGATAATCTTGTCTTGGAGACTGTTGATGTTCACTAACAGCAACGACTAGGGGAAGTTAAGAAGCATTATATGGTCTTATATGTCATATGCACCAACTAACCAGCTTCTAATGGGTTGTCTCCTTCAGAGTTGTTTTTTAGTTCCCTGCTTCACTGATATTAAAGGGTTAAAGGGGACCAGCCCTCAAGTGAGTCTGTGTTAAGATGTTGAATTAAACTGTCAGCATCAGAATGGGAAAGGGAGACATTCACACCTTTTCTTTTAACCTGCAAAACCAATACCAACTTAAATATGCTGAATGTGCCTTGCTCCCTTGTACTTCTTTTAGGGAAGAATGTGCTGAAAAACCTTTAAATATGCAGCAGTTTAAATAGACTGCTTCATGAACTTTACATACTTGCTGAATGACAAAAATCTCGTTTTTCTATGCCGTGTTCACCTTCAGAAGCTGTTCTAGTTTTCTTGAAAGTGAGGTGTGAGTATTTCTTGTGAGCTTCAGGAATCTCTGGGATTCTTGTAACCTTATTTTTTTTTTTTTTAACTGTCTGGGCTTGCTTAAGGAATTTCTAATGTTTAAATAAAAATCAGGACATGATTTAGAAACAGAATGATCAGAAACTGAACTGGAATAGTGGAAGTTACACAGCATGTAGGTCACAATTTGACTCAAGCTTCGCGTGTTCTCTGACTGGTACCATCTTAAACATTTAAATGGGAGAGAGAGATGTGCTGGCACATCAGTACTGGTGTTTGAAATAGCTTTGGCACGTGCCATTAGTTTCTGAGAGCTGCTGTAAATTTGTCTTTGAATAAAGCAAATCCTTGTTTTGATGTTCTCAGCCCATACAGGTGGAGAGAGCCGTGCTTGATACAATGAGCAAATGTGCTGAGTATGTTAAAGTGCCTCTGTTAACACGGTGGGTTTATTGCCTTGCATTGTAGCAGCATTTCCTAGGTACCAGCCTTATCAGTACTCAACCTCAAAACCTAAAAATCCTACTCCAGTTTTATTTGAGTGATTTCTTTGTGGTTTCTGAAGGAGCACTTTAAAGAGCAAAGTTCTCTAATGATTGCCGTTGAGCAGAAGTGGTTTAACACCAGAGTCGGGAGTGATTTTCCTTTTATTGACATCGCTGTTAAACTCTTGCTATTAGTGCAAGGCTGTCAAAATTTCCCAGTTGCTGACGCCTGGAAAGCTGAGTGTGGTCACAGATGAGCGCTAGCGAGGTGGCAGTGGTAGCTGCAGACAGGTCTGTGATGGTCTCCTCTTCCCAGGCAAACAGCGATAACCAAACGTGTGGCAGTCATGCATTCATGACGACTATCGCTGCGAAGATGATGTTTGAGATGCACCCCACACCGCGGCACCCAGGCGGGCTTTGTGGGGTGGAGCGTGGCCGGCTCCTCGGGAGCACCCTCGGCGGGGGCCGCTGGCATGCTGGTGGTGGTTTGTCCCCGCGGAGCAAGGGGTGACCGTAACGTTACAGCACTTTCTGTGACGTGTTACAAAAAGCTGCGTGCCAGGCTGTGCCACCTCCAGCTCTCTGCTCTCCGTACACTAGTGTACTGGCAGGCCTGCCATGAGATTTGTAGTGAAAAGCTTTATGAAAATTTGAAGTATACTGGAGTTGGAATGGTAAATTTTTGTGTGCTTATATTGGTGTATAAATACAAAAAATTCATACATATTTGTGTGTTAGACTTTGCAACTTCTATTCACTTGGATTGAGGTAGGAATTCATAGTAGTTTTCCAGTTTCTTTGGAGCTGAGTTAATTGTTTGAAGACCTTTAAGTTGCGATGTTCCTTACTTGTTTTAACAATATGTCAAATACTGATAGAAGAGCTGCTGAATATCTACGTTTCTATCGTCCTCCTGCTCTTTATTCCTGTAGAGCTGGAGTCTGTGAGGAGGGAACGTGACAGGTAATAAAAGTGAAGATGACAGCTCCGCATGTCTCTGAATTTATAGACTAGAAGCAGAGGTCTCTCACATGCCAATGCCTATAGGGAAGCTGGAATTGGAGTAGCTTCTGAAGGATTAAGGAATTTAGGTACATGCTGCAAGCTCTAATTCAAAGAGCATAGTCTTATCTTTAACACTTTAATGGAAAAGGACAGTCTTTTTAAAAGTTCAGTCCAAGTGAAGAATATTCCTTGTACTTTGCCAGTTACTGGAGCTAGGGAATGCTTCCTTTTTCCATCTTAAAGAAAAGGTGTGGTATTTTGTAGTATTTGCTGGAAGTTGTCAGGTACTTCAGGTTTGCTTTTCAGTTGTTTCACAAAGTGCTTCACTGTGCGCATTTCACATTAAATAGAAGCATTTCAGCTGTGTTTTGTGCACTGACCATAATGTGGGTAAGCTTTGACTGTTCGGAAGAGGGGAAAAAAACAACATGTGGTACATCAGGTTTACATGGGCATGAAGGAAGACAAAAAATGTGGATGAGACAGAAATGGCTGACATGGTTAAAAAGTAAGTCTTGAGGTATGACAAATAACAGAAATCCAGCGCCAATAAATATTTTTTCCTGTAATAATACCCACTTCGGTTCTTTTGAGGCTGTGCTTTTTCCTTTAACATTTGTAAATCACAGGTTTTTCCTTTAAAACTGTCAGTGCAGCTCAGTGTAAGCTCTGGGCAAACCGTCCCTTTTCAACTATTTTATTGTTATATCAGTCGACCTCCAGGAAAGCCTGGGGCTGGGACAGTGATCTTCAGACTTGGAAATCGGGAAGTTGCTGTGTAAACGGGGAGTGTGAGACACCAGTAGCCACAAAGATGTCCCGTCTCCCTGCTTGACTTGGGCTCTATCATTTGGCATCGCTAATTACTTCCAGCTCTGTTCAGACACTGCATTTGTTAAGATGATGGCAAACGCTTGTGAAGAAGTGACAGAGCGCCTGAAAAGCACCCTCTCTCGCCCTCCAAACCTCCCTGCTCAGTGACAGCGGTGGGCGGTGGTGTTCTTTCCCCCCTCAGCAGTACTGCTGTGGGGAGAAGATTGGACTGGGTTGCTGCAGAGAGCCATCGGTTCAAGATGCAGAGTTACTCGGACACTTGATCCGTCTGCGCTGGGGGATGGAGTTCTGGGCAAAGCAGGCTAGGGATGACGTGTCCGCCATCTTCTCCGTGACCCTCTCTGTTCTCCCTGGCTGACAGGACGACTCCCTCCTTGCAGAAGTCCATCTGTCCCTCCTCTGCTCATCTTCTGCTTTAACTCTGGGAAGGGAAGAGCAGGCTTGGGGCTTCCTTGTGTGGTTTTGTTTTCCAAAGTCTGCTTGAGTAAATGGAATTTAGCGAGGAGCGCAGCGGAAGTACGAACACAGGCCCAGGCAGCAGCCGCCAGGACTGAGGCCTGCTGCTTGAGTATGCCGCTTCACTTAAAAAAAGGGGGTGAGGGGGGCAGGGAGGAATTGGCTGAAGAGAAAACTCGGATATGTTTATTCCACTGGAAAATAATTCTTTTGATCTTCAGGGAGGTGTGTGAATTTAGGAGAGAGAAGAAAGACAGGTAATTTCTAGTTTGGGTTTGGTGTTTTGCTTTTTTTTCTGAAGCAGAGCCGTAGGCCTTTTTCCTTACCCCCCGCCTTTTTTTTCTTTATCATCATCAGTCATTTAATTTCTCTGAAACGTTTCAGTCGGCGCAGCCTAAAAGCATTCGAACAGAACAGCGTACACACCTGCCAGACCATGGGGCAAACGATAAGGGGATGCCGGTGTACGAGCCATAGGAGTTAGCTCTTTGATGCACAGCTTTACTGCAGACAGTTTTGTAAGGTCCCACTTACTGGTGTATTTGTTACTTAATTTGATGCATTTCTTAACTTTTTATTACATGAAACATCAGCTGCTGACTTTTTTCCCCTAATAATTCGTAATGTTTAAACCACATACGTCGCAACAACAAAACTCTTTCACAGAAATAGGTTAAATGTATTAATTCTTGATCAAGTCTGTCCTCTCCTTTTGAGGAGCTGCCCGTTCCTGGGGCTTCTGTTGGTGTGAATCCAAGCTTAAGCTTTTAGTATGGGTAGCTTTCCCTTACGTCCTTAGCGCATCTGGTTACAGGGTATAGTGTAGGCAAGGCTGAGCCGGTCCCCGCCTGCGCCTTTTGCCTGCGCTGGTTGCCAGTGATGCTGTCCGAGTAACTAGGCTGCTGGTGTAGGAGGATGAACCACCAAATTGGTTCAGGGTATATTGCATGAGGAAGAAGAACGATATTTTGCCCGAGAGTTTCTGCTGTTGCTGCCAAAGCCATCAGACAAGGAGTTGCAGTTACGGGTTTGTCGGTTGTCACGGGTGAGGATTCTGAGTGAGACTCTGATGGTCGCACCTGCACGTCCGTCATGAGGGCTTCACATCTGGAGTCGGAGCTGATGATGTGCAGTTTAGGTTTCCAGGTGTGGAGGTTGGGTTTTTTTCGTTTGTGCTTTGAAACCTGAGGAAGCATCGAAACCCCACGGCACAGGTGAGCCGGTAACTAGCAGAACTAATGCTCACACGTGGTTTGCTGTTCTTTGTGAAAGATATCTGAGTCACTTTCCACGTGTGTTACCACTGCTAGTGTTTGCACTCACAGCTCATTTGGGGAGAAAAGGGTGATGGCAAACCCAGTAATGTAAACAGCCAACGGAGCTAATGTGCTATTTCACATTTGTTTTGTGGAGCAGTTAGAAAGGATCTGGTGCAGGAGCGAGGGACATTTCTCAGTTTTAGTTGATAACCCAATGTTTTATTTGCCAGGATAATCCATAACTCTAACTTTGTTCAAGAACTGCTTTTAATAATCCTGTTCTTCCGCGCAGTCACTCAGGGTGTGTATCAGTATCACCAAACAAAGCATAGAAGAGCGTACAATGCTCTCGACAGTGTAGCTGTAGGGATAATCACTTCACATGAGTAAATGCCTCTGCAATCTTTGGTGCAATATCAAGCTGCCATTTCAAAGGCTTATTCCAGTAGTGGCAGCTGAGGGGTAGTAGGGGAGAGGTGTGTAAATAGTTACCAATTCACTTTAAGATGGTGATAAGCATTTGAATTTGTTAAGATGTTTTATTGACAATACCTGAGAAGAAGCTTTTTAGAAGCTTTCCTTCATGGGCTCTTCGTTTGCCTTGAAAAGGTGCTCATTGTGCCATTCAGCAAACCTTCAAACTTCCCAGCATTAAATTATTCCAGTAAAGCATATTTAAGCTTAATAAAAATAATCAATCAGGAGTAATAAGACTTTAATTGATATTTTTACTTACCTCTGATTTGTGAGTTTACTATGTGGCTTTGTTCTGTCTTCATGTAGGCGTTTAGATGCTAACCATATCACTGCCATACCAGAAGACAGTTTTGAGGGTCTGGTGCAGCTGCGTCACCTTTGGTTGGATGACAACAGCTTGACAGAAGTTCCCATCTATCCGCTCAGCAATCTCCCCTCTCTGCAGGCGTTAACGCTGGCTCTTAACAAAATAACGCACATTCCTGACTACGCATTTACGAACCTCTCAAGTCTGGTTGTTCTGTGAGTATTTGTAACTGTGTTTCGTAGGTCACTTGGTTTCTTTCCTCAGTTACTGTTTTGATTAATCTGGGATGGCACTGTAAATGGTATTTTGCTATGTTTTATCTCAGTTGTCTAGTAATGGCCTGTATTGCCAACACGAGATGGTACCGTGTATAGCAGATAAACCCACTGAAGGCTTGCTAAAGACTTTCCCCTAAATAGAAAGCCCAATGAGCTTTGGGTAGTGAGACTGACATGTATTTTCCTGACATCTCGTTTTACTAATGAGTAATTCAAACCAGTGGTTACCAGAGAAAGCTTTCAGAGATACTGAAAGACAAAAATATCTGCTACAGACCTCTTTCTGTGAAAGTCTTAGATATCTCCAAGGATGAGTATGAAATATTAGTTTGATTTATATGTTTAAATCATATTTTTATCACACTTCTAGATAGTGAGTAAAGATTTAAAATAGGTTGCCTTGACTGCAGGTGATCTATTCTGTTCCCAGATGAGGATGAAATATTTCTGTCTGGAAGTGACAGACATTCTTCTGCATAATCCACCCCATGCAGTGTTGTTTTTCTAAACCACGTGACTGTCTTTATTTCATAGAAATGCCTGCTAATTTGTTAGCTTATATGAAATCATTCACTTGTTTGCTTACTTGTTTTGGTTTTCTTTTTTAGACACCTTCATAACAATAAAATAAAAACTATAGGAAAACACTGTTTTGATGGATTAGACAACCTTGAAACCTTGTAAGTATGTTGCTCAAAGTAATTTGTTCAGTGTTGGTCTCATTCCCAGCCTAATAAGATTTTGCAAATAAGGCCTGTGTGCACCGCACAGCTCATACCACCGACACGTAGGTCCAGCTCAGGTTTCTGAACTGAAGACTGGTATCAGCGCAGTGCTCCACCAAAGCTAATTAACTATGCTGAGAAGCAGGTAAATATTAGCCCGGGTGAAACGTCACACTGGATGATGTGGCTGTACTGTTCCTTGCCCTGATCTAGCTGGTGTACCTTTGCGTAGCACTCCACTGAGCCCGGTGGATGTAGCAGAAGTGTTTGAGTAGCCCTGTGGGTGATAAGGGACAAATATTTGGTTCTCAGATTTACTGTAGGATTAAGCATATTTAAAATACCCTGCCAGAACTGTTGTGTGTGACGATAGGAGGTTTCTCGGAGGTCCCCTGCGGGCTGTTTCTCTGCTGCCTCTTCCTTACTGGATGGGCACTGCTGCCTGCCAAGGAGGCTGTTGCTCACACGTCCCTGCAGCTCCTGAAGCGATCCTTTGCAGGCTGGTGGAAAACAGCCCGGCTCCTGGTTCCCAGCCTCTCGTACAAGAGCTTCACCTGGGTTCACTTTGAATACTGGCAATATTAAGATGATGGTTTATATGAAACGGTGAGCCTTATGTTCCTTTGGACAGAAACGGGATGGGGGCGGGAAGCATCACCTTCGCCTTGCCCCGTGTCTGTCATACCTGCTGACAGTCCATACTCCTCCCAGAGCTGGTTGTCCGTAGCATCCGGATGCTAGCTCCACAGTGCTCCTCAACCTCCAGAGCACCTCCTTGGCAAGGAATGGCTTTCGTCCTCTTGGGTTACACTCCCCAGTTCCCTTCAGCTTGCTCACTGCAGGCTAAGAAGTGGTGTCTCCTTCAGCAGTGCATTTTGTTATGCTTAGGAGAATGCTAAGTAAGTAAAACAAATGAGGGATGGCAAGGGCACATTGCAGCCAGTGACAACCTCTGTTAACATGTGGTGTTTGAAGGAGTCCAGGAATGCTGCTTACTCCAGCTATCTTCTCACCCTCTTGGAACCTCAGTTAAGGAATAATTAGATGGTATGTAAATAACACAGCTAATGGGAGACTCAAAATATTTTTCCTGCTCATAAGGAGTCCCTTTTGCAGAAAAAAGGCTGTGGCAGGTCCAGACATGATTTCAGCAGGTCCCCGTCACCAGCATGTACTGGTTTCCCTCTGCTTCTGTTCAATATTTATAATTGGGATTGCTACAAGGTCTGCTATTGCCTAGTGGCTTATTTACTGTTTATTTTATAGCACCTGAAATAAAAGATGTCTTAGTAAGCTAATAGAGTAGTATCTACTTTTTTTCTTTCTACTTCTTTTTTTTTTTCTTTACGTCTTTGAAATCTTAGTTCATTTCCATGTAAATTCTGTGAGGTATTGAAAAACACTGAGCTTCACTGTGAGGGAATGTCATTTGACTTCATATGAAGAGTCTTGTGGATAATATTAAATATTTTCACTAAATTATTAGCTGGTTATAAAGTACAACATCAGAAAACTAAATCCAAGTTAAAAATCAAGTTATTCGATGGTCTAGATAAAGGTGTTCTGAGAACTTTTTACTTTCACTGAATTGTGTTAAATAAAAATAATTTTAAAAATTCATGATCTGTATTAAGAATTTTGTAATCTTCCTGCTTTTCTTCCAGGGATTTAAATTATAATAACATGGTAGAGTTCCCTGAGGCCATCAAAGCACTCCCAAGTCTAAAGGAGTTGTGAGTATTACTTATTCTCCCTTTTTACCAGTTTTCTTTCTCCTTTCCACAAATGAGGAGAGAAAAGAAATGCCTGGATTTGAGAATGGTTGCCTCATTATGCAGCAACCTAGATCAGATTAAGTTATGCTAAGTGATGCTATAATTAAAGGAAAATATAATCATCAGCTAGAGAGGGAACCTATTGAAAATGATTCTGGAGTTATATAAGCAAGCAATTTATTCAGGAGAATGATTAGCATAGATCTTAATCATGAGCTGGTTTTGGCCTCCAGTAGCAGAATTAAATATTCACTGATCGCACATGTTTTCCTTGTTCCCTCCTTAGGAGGGGAAGAAGAGAGAAAGCATAGGATCATGTTTTGGATGGAATACTTGCTTTTGAGTGAAATATTTTCAGTTTAGCTGATGTGCAGCAGGCAGAAATCACGCCTTCAAAGTTATTCCTACAGTTTGACTTATTTAACTGCACTCTTGGCAGGACTGGGAATTGAGTAGGTGTGAAGAAAATGACTATTGGTTGAATGTACTGGCAGTATATTTTTAAATGTTGGTTTTCTTCTTTGCTAATATCTTTAGGGGATTTCACAGTAACTACATTTCCATAATTCCTGATGGTGCATTTGCAGGAAACCCCCTTCTGAGAACGATGTAAGTAATTTTCATGCATCTATTTTCAGTGTTTAGCAGATAGTGACTGTAAGAACAGCGACTGAAACCTATTTTTCATTTCCCAGACACTTGTATGACAATCCTTTGTCTTTTGTGGGGAACTCAGCATTTCAGAATCTATCAGATCTGCATTCCCTGTAAGTATCCTCTCAACTATATAGTACAAGAAGTGGGTATGAATTGTTGTGGCTAAGAACTTGCAATAACTGAAGTTTCTGACTGCCTCTTAGCTTACAGTATTTTTGCAGTAAGCTTTAATAAACATTGTTACTGTTGGGAATATCCAGTTTCTGAAGGAGCTCTAGTAAATATGTTTTACAACCTTTTTTTTTTTTTCTTAAATCTTCATTGCCTTGCGTAAGACACATAACCTCAGGCCAAATGCTCAGGTTCTTACTTAAACAAACTGCAATATGTCCTAGGTGGTTTTTGAACGGGGATGTGCATTGTGAGAATGTTTTGCAGGTTAGTGCATGCAGGCTCTCAAAAGATAGCAGCTCTCAGGGTGATGAAAAAGCAAAATGGAGTGAGAATTCGAACTCTGAGCTACAAACCACCTACGAGTTTATGCCCTTTCATACGTGTGTTCGTATGACTCTTTCCAACTTGATGAATTCCAGTTGTTCGCTAATGGAGGAGTAATTTATTCAGCAAATTACTGGTATAAGGAGCAGTGAAAGTATTACCTGCCTGTGCAAAATTCAGACAAAAGCAATAAGGATGTACGAATGTCTGCTTAGTGAATATCTGGCCGACAGCCGGATTGAATGTCTCAATTCTTTGCATAATACAGCTCACTTTTTCTGGGGATTTTTTAGGGTCATTCGGGGTGCCAGCATGGTGCAGTGGTTTCCCAATCTGACAGGAACCGTGAATCTGGAGAGTTTGTAAGTATCTCCTACAGAAATAATTTCCACTGATTTCTTGGGTTTGCCTCTTGGGAAGTGATTGGAATATGATTAGTGGATTCTGGAGAGCAATGGGATGTATGCCCCTCTACTCTGCTGTCGTGAGACCCCACCTGGAGTGCTGCATCCAGGGCTGGAATCCACAACATCGGAAGGATATAGACCAGTTGGAGCGAGGCCAGAGGAGGCCACGAAGATGCTTCGAGGGCTGGAGCCCCTCTGCCATGGGGACAGGCTGAGCGAGTTGGGCTTGTTCAGCCTGGAGAAGAGAAGGCTCCGGGGAGACCTTATAGCCCCTTCCAGTGCCTGAAGGGGCTACAAGGAAGCTGGGGGGGACTTTTGACAAGGGCCTGTAGTGACAGGACAAGGGGTAATGGGTATAAATTGAAAGTGGGGGGGTTTAGATTGGGTATCAGGAAGAAGTTCTTCCTGGAGAGGGTGGTGAGGCACTGGGACAGGTTGCCCAGAGAAACTGTGGATGCCCCATCCCTGGAATTGTCCAAGGCCAGGCTGGATGAGGCTTGGAGCAACCTGGTCTAGTGGAAGGTGTCCCTGCCCATGGCAGGGGGGTTGGAACTGGATGGTCTTTAAGGTCCCTTCCAACCCAAACCATTCTGTGATTCTATGCTCTCTTGTGTTGGTAGAAGTTAAGTAATGACACAGCTTTTCTCACGGCGACATCTGGGTGCCTCTTGTATTATTATTTTTTAAAAAACAGGATAAGCTGACATCGGCCTGTGTAAAGGCCAGGGATAGTAACCCCTCTCTCACAGAATTGAAAAACAGACCAGTTGGCTTTACCAAAAAAACCACATCAAACAAAGAAAAAAAAACAACCTTTTTTGTGTGTATATCGGCACGCTGATAGCCAAGACACCATTCTTCTGCCCTTACATAGGCTTGTTGTGCTGTCTGCCATCAACAGGGCAAACACTTATATATGTGGTTGGTTTTTTTTTTTTTTTAACAGAACTCTAACAGGGACCAAGATAAACAGTATTCCTGTTAATTTATGTCAAGAGCAAAAGGTCCTACGAACTTTGTAAGTATGCATCTTGTGCTCCTATTTTCATCTGCGTCAAAATGTCTTAAAAGAAATGTAAAGATAATTTAAAGCAAAAGTATTGCTCAGAATTGCTCATCCTAGTAGTTTTATCGAAGTTGGAAATCTGATTCTGGTTTCTGGAGTCTTCAAATCAAGACGCATGGCAGAGTTGACGTACTGCCTCTGTATTCCTGAAGCAGGGTCCCCTTGGCAGGGCTGCGCTCTGTCTTTCGTATTTATAAATGGCATGTGAGGTGGTGCTGCAGAACATCCTTTGCCTCTTCAAATGTGCTCTGCCACCATTCATTCTTAACACGACAGCAGTCATCTACGTGCAGAGGTTCAGGAAGAGTTTAGTTCTAGTGCTTTGACTTCCTGTGTCTGGGAACACGGGAGAGAACATCAGTAACCCAGAAAAATGGAGATGAGGGTTAGGAAGAGGATAGTAATACAGTAGTGAGATGGAAAAAGCTGTAAGGCTGTTGTTAAAATAAATGCAAAAAAACAAGCTGGAAAATGAAACCATTGTGGGGGAGAAATAAAGCCATGTTTACAAAGGATATACACGGGAAAATTTGAGTCAAAACAAGTGCTGAAAATGGAGAGGAAACGTCTGTTCTGTTTTATAGAAGAAAAACTGGGGAGAAAGAATGAGAAGGTAGGATTTATTTTGAAGTGGCATGTATCTCTTGAACAGAAGTTTGAGGTTTGTTAGCAGGTTTCTAGTCTCCTGTTTTGCTGCATAGGTTCACGGAAAATTCTCAA
Organism: Eurypyga helias; assembly: GCF_000690775.1. NCBI lineage: Eukaryota > Metazoa > Chordata > Aves > Eurypygiformes > Eurypygidae > Eurypyga > Eurypyga helias. The sequence continues at coordinate 11,829 of NW_010249497.1, forward strand.
CTCCCCTAGCTCTGCTTAGGGAGGTACCAGCACACTAAAATCGAAATTTGCACCAAATTCCTGCATTGCATACCATCTATCCCCTTTATTCAGGAAAAGCAGATTATTAGTAAACCTTTTTAGATTACAGTTCCCAGGATTCAAGGAATTTTCACAGTATGTTGTTGGGATATGCGTATATCCAGATGCAGGGCTGAAAGCAGTGAATTAGAATATAGAATGTACATAGAAATATAGAATCAAAAATACTGATTGGGATGGGTCTCTTGAGCTGCTGAAGCCCATACAAAGGAATGGCCTGTTTCTCCATTGCCTTTCAACTACAGTGCACTGGTTTCAGTTGTTAAAGTTTGTCAGATAGAGGCCTTTGGGATGATTTTTTTAATGCTTGCTCACTTTACATCACTGGCTGAATATTTATATAATATCAGCTTTATTCTGCTATTTGTTGACTGTGACAAGTTTGATATAGTTGTGTCTTTCTACATTTTTGGGTGTGTGTATGTATAGTCGAAGTGCATAGTGGGGTTTGTTAGATGGAGAGTGGAGAGATCATACTTGTGATTCCCTTAAGGATTTTCTCTAAACTACCCTTAGTTTTTCTGCAGAATGTTAGTAACAGGGAGATTTATCTAGATGTATCCAGAGAAGTGTGGCCAGCCGGTCGAGGGAGGTGATTCTGCCCCTGTCCTCTGCTCTGGTGAGACCCCACCTGGAGTGCTGCATCCAGCTGTGGAGCCCTCAGCATCAGAAGGATATTGACCACTTGGAGCGAGTCCAGAGGAGGCCACGAAGATGATCAGAGGGCTGGAGCACCTCTCCTATGATGAAAGGCTGGAAGAATCGGGCTTGTTCAGCCTGGAGAAGAGGAGGCTCCGAGGAGACCTCATTGCAGCTTTCCAGTATCTGAAGGGGGCCTACAGGGGTGCTGGGAGAGGACTGTTTACAAGAGCCTGTAGTGACAGGACAAGGGGTAACGGGTACAAATTGAAAACAGGGAGGTTTAGATTAGATATCAGGAAGAAATTCTTCCCAGAGAGGGTGGTGAGGCACGGGAACAGGTTGCCCAGAGATGTTGTGGATGCCCCATCCCTGGAAGGGTCCAAGGCCAGGCTGGATGAGGCTTGGAGCAACCTGGTCTAGTGGAAGGTGTCCCTGCCCATGGCAGGGGGGTTGGAACTGGATGATCTTTAAGGTCCCTTCCAACCCAAACCATTCTGTGATTCTATGATTTTTCAGCCACTCCACTGAACGGGTACACGTGATGAGATGTTTCAAGGAGCAGGGAGTTGAACTAAGCACCTTTCTCCCGTTTTCTGTTTTGAAGGGATTTGTCTTACAACAGTATAAAGGACCTCCCAAGTTTTAAGGGCTGCCACTCCTTGGAAGAAATGTAAGTAGAAATATGTCTTGTGTATCCTTATTACCTTCTTAGTATGCTGAGTCTAGAAACTCTAGACCTCTAGGAACTTTTTTGCTTGATGTTTGATCAAAAGTACGATTCTGAGGTTAAGGGCAGAGAGAGACAATATGACCATCTCATGTAACGAGTGTGCTGGACAAAGTAGTTCACCACTTGTGTTCTCCTCGATTAGCTAAAGTTTAATTGTTCTTATTGCCCAAAAAAACGAAGGACCCTTTTATCCTGCATGTCGTATTAGTAGTGCTATATGCACGAATGGAACAAGCATTTGTGTGTTTTCTTTCCTGCCTCTACCTCTGCTATTCTTCCTTGCTTGCCTCCAACCATCAGCCTGTGCTTCTGTAAAGTGTTTTTTTCCTCTAGCCCTTGGTAAGACACAAGGAAAACCCATCTCTGCTTTTCCTTACTTCATTGCTGTAAAGCGTCTGAAGCTTAATTTCCACACCCTACACAGTTTTCCCACCTACATGTGTTCCTACTTCTCCTACCCCTACTCCACTCAAGCTTCTTTCCCCTTAGCCAGGGCGGGGCTTAATAGACTTCACACATGCCTTTGCTCTTACACTCTTGGCATCTTGGGGTCGTTGTACACGTGGTTCATTGTAAAGGGAGCTAGTGAACTGGAAGTAGGATTTAGCCCACTGCCTCTTGAAACATTTCTCAATATTTTCTTTCCATAAATCTGTATTTTGAGAAATGAAAGGGCACCCAAGGTTAGAATATGCCTAAAGATTCCCTGCAGAATGAAATAGATTGCCTTTTTTTTTTTTTTTTTAAATGTCAGTGTGACCTTTCAGAGTTCACAGAGTGTTACTTTGAGCTTGGAAATAATTCAGTCCACACTTAATAATCTCCTCTAAATTAAACGAGCCGTGAATTGGGATTGGGCAGAAGTGCCATGAAAGGGCTTAGTGGTTGTTACTGACATGGCCAATGCGAAATAACTTGACCAGTTTGCCTACACGGGGAAAGGAGAAAAGTCTTGCCGTTGGTAAGGCTCAGTCTGTGCATCCGCAGGCACCGAGCTATCCCTTGGTTTGAAGGCTGCCCTTGTTAGCCTGTAAAGTTCTGTTTCTGCTTCTTTACTTTGCAGTTCCTTACAGCATAATCAGATCCATGAAATCACAGAGGATACCTTTCAAGGACTGTCCTCCCTTCATGTCCTGTAAGTGCACGTAGCTGCGTACCGAGTAAAACAAGATAGTGGTTTCGATTGCTCTTTACACTGATGTCAGGGTTTGGTGTCACCAATCTGATTGATGCCAAAGGCCAGGCACGCTGGATCACAAGGTGAAGCAAACTGCTTACAGGAAATACTAGCAGCAGCCAGTTTCAGTCCTATTCTTTCTATTCTCCAGTTGGGTGTTCTAGGCTATAAAGGTATTTTTTATACACATAGGGAGATTTAAAAAGGAGTATTTTGGTAGTCCACTATTTTGCATTACATTATTACTACATTATTCCATTATAGAGTATTTATTGGAGAGATCCTGTCTGTTCCTTAGGAGGAGGAGACCAGTAAACAATACTGTCCCCTCCCCTTACATCTCTCACTATATGAAGTATATATAGGAACATTGAAATTACTGTCGGGTGGGAGGGAATCCCTAAATTGACAGGTTTGTTAAAAAGAGTGGCATAAGTCACGGTGGTCCAACAGGATCCGGATCTGGATTTTGTGCTGCAACAAAGCAGATGCCCTTCTGCTTGTTCTTGTGTTGTCTCCCCCTGTCCCTACTGCCCTGTCCTGCTGCAGGTGTGATTGTCACTGAAGGGATTGTCCTGGGAACGGGTGGTGCCAGAGCCAGCCTCTGCCTTTGGAGCACAGGCTGGGCTGCTAGGGCCAGGAAGGAAGGGAGAGGGGGCAGGAATGGAAGATGGATTCTGCTTTGTGGATGAGGTGAGGCAGGATACAGCTGCCTTACCAAGGGATTTGGCTGCTACTGCACCTGGCTGACTGGGGGGAGAGAGGAAGTGGAAGCATTGTTTGCCTTGCCTCTCAAAGGCATCATGTGTTTGTCACCTTAGGGTTTTTTTTTTCCACAGTATAGTGGCTGTTACAAAGTTTTGATGAAACTGCTAAAATAATCTCGTTTGGCATTCATTGCAGTGACCTCAGTAGAAATCAGATCCATCAGATCCACAAGGAAGCTTTCGCCACTGTTGGAGCTATTGTTAACCTGTAAGTAGACTCTTCTGCAAAGCAGCCTTCTTTCTCTATTATTAAACTGCTGAGAGAGGAAACGTTTTTAGCTTAAAACTGGTATGTGCCCAGCACAGGTTTCATTTCTGTGAATCACAAAACCTCTCACTAGGTGAATGTATGCAGGGCAGACTTCCTTAATGTGCTGACGCTCTGACAGGCGTTTGCTAAACCGCAGCGTCTGTGTGAGGCTTAAAAAGCCTTCCTACTCCAACGAAGTGTATGGTACAGGATCTTCAAATTTACTTGTTGTAACGCTGTCTTAATATTTACGTTTCAGAGACCTAAGTTTCAACAAGCTCACCTCAGTTCCTACTGAAGGATTGAGTGGACTGAATCAGCTTAAACTTGCAGGCAATTCTGAGTTGAAAGAAGCTTTGGCAGCAAAGAACTTCGCAAAGCTCCGGTACGTTGGTCAATAACACTACAGACAACCTCGCTTATTTTGGACAGTAACAAGCAACACGGCAATAAATGAAGCCGGTGTAGATAATGCTCATGACAGATGACCTGCTGAGTCCTGTAGGGCCTTATTGTTGCCATACAGAAAAGGGCACCTGGCTTTTCTGGTTCAGAAGCTGTTCACAGACTATTTTCTTGGAATCTTTTATATTTTCCCTCCACCAATTTTCAGGCAGATACTGTCTGACTTTGCAGTAGTGGTTTGGGGGGATTCCATTTCTTATTGAACTGAGCACATCTGTCTTTCAGAGTGTGGAAAAAGGGAGCAGACACGTGGGTGTCTGAATCTGGAATCCCCATGCTTTATACATCTGCTCTTTACTGATACTCTTACCGGTTGCCTCCAAGAATAATCATGGAAGTAACATGGAAGCCTGGTACTGATTTCAGTGGGAGGTGGATCAGATGGTGACTAACTGCTTTGCATTTTGCAAGATCTTTCTGAACATTAATATTTCAGTTCTCAAGAAGCAGTTAGAAATTGTTTCCCATACTGTCTAATGGAGATGAAGGTACTGGTTAATCTGTCCAAGGGCAGCAAAGGAATCCATGTCAGGTCTCACCAGTCCCATGGAAAGTGCAGAGTGGTTTTTTAGGTAGCGATCTGTGTTTGAGAGCTAACGCATTGTGGGATGCTGTAGACTGACATTCCTCCTAAATATTTTCAAGAACAGAATTCAGGAACGACACTGCAGATAGTTGATACTGTAGCCTTGAGTCAGAAAAATCAGCTTCTGGACTGCTATTATCTCACTGTTTCTGTGGACTTTCTAAAACTCTGTATGCAGCTGTACTTCTCTGCCAGGATTAATAGTATGCGCCGTTTCTGCCAAACGTCCAGAAAGACAGTAGAAAAAACCCCAACTCATTTCAGGGCCACAAAATGAAGAGTGAGGAGGAAAGATAGGTTTTTAACATTGTGGTCATCTGGGAATTAACTTTCTTAGCAAACAGTTACTCTTCAATTAACTTCTTTAATTAGTTTTGAGTTTAATTTGTACATCAGTGCCACAAATGCTGATCAGAATTTGTTTTGTATAAGGAGTAGAACGAGTACTAAAGAGACCTAAACGTCACAGAATTTTCTTTGTACTCCTTGTAACAGGCAAGACTTGGATAAGTCACCTGTCCTTTATCTTGGGGCAAAAGTTCATCAGAAAAGGTTGCAGCTGATCCAATTTGAAATAGTTTATTAGCGACTGTGACAAAAAGAAGATTCATTTTTTTAGCACTGAAATGTGCCACTTGAGTATTTTTAATAGATGTAACAGTCTTTGTTTTGCCTGTATTTCAGGTCCCTCTCTGTACCGTATGCTTACCAGTGCTGTGCATTCTGGGGTTGTGATTCTTACTTAAACTCTAATGCTGAAGATTCCAGTCACCAAGATCAAGGTTCCTTGGTGGATCGTGAGAAGGGTAGGTGTTCCACTGTGCTAAACCAGCAGTAGTGTTTCGGACCAGACCAGTCTGAATAACAGTGTGTGTTCATAGAATGGTTTGGGTTGGAAGGGACCTTAAAGACCATCCAGTTCCAACCCCCCTGCCATGGGCAGGGACACCTTCCACTAGACCCGGTTGCTCAAAGCCTCATCCAGCCTGGCCTTGGACAATTCCAGGGAGGGGGCATCCACAGCTTCTCTGGGCAACCTGTCCCAGTGCCTCCCCACCCTCTCCGGGAAGAATTTCTTCCTGATATCCAATCTAAACCTCCCTGTTTTCAATTTAAACCCATTACTCCTTGTCCTGTCAGTACAGGCCCTTGTAACAAGTCCCACACAGCTTCCTTGTAGCCCCTTCAGGCACTGGAAGGTGCTCTAAGGTCTCCCTGGAGCCTTCTCTTCTCCAGGCTGAACAAGCCCAACTCTCTCAGCCTGTCCCCAGAGCAGAGGGGCTCCAGCCCTCGGAGCATCTCTGTGGTCTCCTCTGGACTCACTCCAACTGGTGGTTGTCTTTTATTAAGGAAATTTAGAAAATGTAAATCTTTACAGGGATACAAAAGCTGTCTCTGAAAGTGCTGAGAGGCTGCTTACAAACAGGCAATGCCATGTTCTTTCTGAATGTGGAAGATTTGACTGTTTAAGGGTGGGGGAGGAGGGGAGATTAATTCTAAACTGTCAGTGCTGTTCCTGTCACTTTCTGCCAGAACAAAAATGTTTTATGGTTCTCAGTATCTGAACCTTCCTGTTGAGAAAGGGCTTGTCCTTGCACTGTCTACTTCAAGGCCCATGGGTCTTTCCCCAGCGATGAAAGATGTTGCTGCCCTGTTACAAAGCACTGTGAGTAGCTGGGACCGGCAGTAGTAACTCACGCTGCTGCAGCAATTTCCGCACTGAGCGTTCCTGACGCGGCAAACCAGAACAGCCCCACTTGTTAAAGGCTTGAACGTTGGCGAAGTGTTAGGCTTTTGATCTTTCAAAGGGCTGCTTCCTTTCAGGCGGCTTCACTGCATTGCACTGGTTTTCTTTAGATCCTACAACTAACCTGTTTTTCATTTTTACTTGGATGCAGCTGATGCGGATGCTGTAAGAAGTGAGGAAAATGAGGAACTGGGACAGACTATTATTCACTGTACACCAGCAACAGGTAAATGCTGTAATGTGCTGTAGCCACATGGTGAACTTCAGGCTTGGTATTATGCAAATAGCTGTCTGCAGCTAACATGTTTAATTCCTTGTAGTCATTCTGTACACAGCAGATTAAATTCTGCAATGCTTGGGTGAAACTCCGTTTGATGTCAGTGTTGTTTTGGATGAGCAATCACAGAGATTTGCCTCAGCGTTAGACACACAGCACTGTGTTGGAGGAGTAATCGTGAGCAGAACATGCGAGACTGTAATACTTCTATTGGGAGCTTGCCGTGTTTAAGGCATTGTCCCTGATTCTGCGTTCCTCTTGCCAAAGCGATGTCTGTGGAGCAGGCTGTGTGAACGCTCATCTGCTTCAGTGAGGAGTCAGCCTGTGCCTTAAAAGCTTAACTCCAACTGCTGTCATGGCTGGTTTTAACCAAGCCGGATGTCTTTTCAGGAGAGAAGAGGAGGAACGCTCACGTGAACTGTTCCCCAGCCCTGCTAAAGCTACATCAATTGACAGCAAAGGGCTGTTACAAGTAGCAGGGGCAGGCAGTAGCATCTTAAACAACTACGGATATTTGTGCAATGAGTAGTCTTACTGGTGTACCAGAGCTACTCCAGTTGAGGAGTGTTGCAAGTCCTTGATCTTGCAGACAAACATTTTCATTCCAGGCAGCGTCATTGCTGCCCTTCTGCTTATCCTCCTCGTGTGGGAATTTCTGCACGCAGTTCCGCTCCGCTTCTAAAGCGCTTCCTGTGGTGCCTCCTACTTTCTTGCCTTTGCCACAGGGGCTCTCCAGACGATTCCTTCCATACCTCTTGTACCCTCCTGTTTGCGTAACACATAGATGGGGGAACAGAATGCTTCCAGTGAAGTTACCTCTGCGTGAGCAGGGGTTTTCCAAGTCTTCTTTCAGTCTTTGCTCCTAAACTGGTATTTTATACCCAATATGAAAATCTGTTCATTCTGCATCTTTTGGGCTAGCTCCACCTTTAGAATATCACAAGGATTTCTTGCTCACAGCCCAAGAAAAATTGTGGCCAGAAAGTCAAATATACTATTAATGTGACTGTATGTGATTTGAGAATTAATTTGACCAGTGCTGCTTGCTTGTTTTTGATCTCCTGGTCGCAGAATGAGAATTCCGATGGTGAGTTACGTGGGTTAAATCTTTAAAGCCTTTAGCTCTCTTTTTGCCCATGCCAGAGATGCTGCAGCTCTAAAAGGAAGGAAGAGCTTGTTTTACAAGTTGCCTTGTTTTTCCCCAGTCCCTCCCTTACTAGCAGCTTGTTTGTGCCACGCTCTCGTCTGGTCCTAAGTAGGACGCTCCACCCGCCGTGTAAGTTCTGAATCATCGCTCAGCTCGTCGATCCACTTTCCGCTTTGCCTACTGGCAGGAATGGATTGCTGAACAGTGGCATGCAGGTAGCCTAGCGCTGAAAGCAGCCAAACTCACCCTGCCCAGCGGGAATTTCCCCCGGTGGGCTGGGAATGTTGGCAAGAGAGGAGGGTAACTTCTAACTGTGAGGGTAGCTAGACCCTGGCAGAGAGACAGGAAAGTGTGATGGGCTTTGTTATTTGTCTACGGCTCCTTGCTGTACAGCTACTAGAAAACAGACGTCAAATTGATTTTTGAAAGCACAGCATTGACGTTTTTATATTTCCAAAGTAGGAAGTTGGTTTTATTTTTAAGTAGATTCAGCTTAGCAGGTACATCATGTAAATAATTATTCCAGTAAGGATGTCTTCCTCGGGAATACCTGCAAAATAAAAGGGATTTCGCTGGTGGATAATCCAGTTAGCACCATTATTTCTTGCCCAGAAGTGAGGCTTGCTCACTAGACAAAAGGATTTGACTTCTTAGTTGGGTAATTTCTGGCAGTCGCTTTAGGCCTTGGGAGATTTTTGCACGGGCATTTCATCGCTCTGCGCAGGGGCTGTTCCAGCCGCGTTAGGGATGGGCTGTACTTACCTTTCGCCTGCCTAAAGGGGAGGGCGTGAGCTGCGCGGAGCCAGGAGCCTCGGCCCGAATCCGGCTCAGAAGCTCCAACCCGAGGTGGCAGCACAGTTTGGTGTTTTTCTGCTCTGCCTTCAGCCCCCAGAGTGCCGGGCTGTGGGGGGAGATCCCCAGCTATTGTGCTTTGGACAATTAGCAGTGCCTAATGGGCATGTAGGAGAGGTTAAACGCTCCTAATTGTTACTTAAAATCAGTAGGATCTCCTATGGAATAAATAGCAATTAGTAGGATTAGAAGGGTAAGCAGTAGTAATGACCTTTTTTCCTTGTCTCTCCTCATATTATTTTGCTTGGTGGACATTTTTTATTATTCAGGCTTCTTTTAAGTGGCAAAAGAGGCAGAAAAATCAGTTCCCTGTATGACCAAGCTCACAGGGCCTTTCAGTGACGAGGGTGGGGGAGAGGGCTTGCGGTGAATTCCTGTTCCCATTAAAGCAGATTACACTGAACTCATCGGCTGTTCTACAGATGTTTCCTTGTGACCAAAAGTTACTCCAGAAGGCATGTTTGTGAATCATTTTTTGAGAGAATATGTTGCTTCTAAAAAAACTGCTTCCCCTGACTAGTGAACATCGGCTTTTGTTTTGTAACCGAGTCTCTCTCTGAAGTATGAAATCTAAAGAAAATCAGAAGTGTTTAGGTGGCATGAACAAAAGCTATTCACAGCAGCTAAAAGGTAATTAAGTTTGTTTAGCTAGCTTGTTTATACAGAGTATTCTCAAGTGACCATTCATCGCAGTGATTATTATTTCAGGCATAATTAATTAGTAAATAGCTTCAGCAGAACAGTTTACTTGCGACTGACCTATTTAGCAGTTCAGCTGTGTACTCTATTCACAAATTAATGAGGAGTGCTCTTGTAATACCTTTTGAAAGTCTTGCTTATTAAGGCACGATTTTTTTTTCCCTAAATTGGTTGTCCTTCTGTTTTTGTTTTTTCTTCTAGGTGCTTTTAAGCCTTGCGAATATTTATTGGGCAGCTGGATGATTCGACTTACTGTCTGGTTTATTTTTTTGGTTGCTTTGTTCTTCAACCTGCTTGTCATTTTAACAATATTTGCATCCTGTACTCCGTTGCCATCTTCCAAACTGTTTATAGGCCTGATTTCTGTCTCTAACTTATTTATGGGAGTCTATACCGGTATTTTAACTTTCCTGGATGCTGTCTCTTGGGGAAGATTCGCTGAATTTGGCATCTGGTGGGAGACTGGCAGCGGTTGCAGAGTTGCGGGGTTTCTTGCAGTCTTTTCATCTGAAAGTGCCATTTTTTTCCTGATGTTGGCAGCTGTTGAACGGAGCTTCTCTGCGAAGGAGATCATTAAAAAGGGGAAAAGCAATCGCCAAAAACAGTTTCAGATTGCGGCAGGTCTTGCTTTCCTGTGTGCTGTGGTAGCGGGATGCTCACCACTTTTTTATAAAGCGGAGTACTCGGTGTCACCCCTTTGCTTGCCCTTCCCCACGGGAGAAACGCCTTCCTTAGGTTTCACGGTAACTTTAGTGCTCCTGAATTCATTAGCGTTTTTGCTAATGGCTGTTATCTACACTAAACTGTATTGCAACTTGGAGAAAGAGGACCTCTCCGAAAACTCGCAGTCCAGCATGATTAAGCATGTGGCTTGGCTAATCTTCACGAACTGCATCTTCTTCTGCCCTGTTGCGTTCTTCTCGTTTGCACCATTGATCACCGCGATTTCTATCAGCCCTGAAATCATGAAGTCTGTTACTTTGATATTTTTCCCATTACCTGCTTGCCTGAATCCGGTTCTGTACGTATTCTTCAACCCAAAGTTCAAGGAAGACTGGAAGCTGCTCAGGCGCCACATGACCAGGAAGAACGGAGCGGTGGCGATGGCCGTCAGCGCTCAAGGGGGCTGCGTGACGCAGGATTTTTACTACGACTGTGGTGCATACACCCATCTGCAGGGTAACATCGCCGTCTGCGAGTGTTGCGAATCGCTCCTTTTATCCAAGCCCGTGCCCTGTAAACACTTAATAAAATCACACAGCTGCCCCGCGCTGGCAGTGGTGCCTTGCCAAAGGCCGGATGGCTACTGGTCGGACTGCGGCACCCAGTCAGCCCACTCCGACTACGCGGACGAGGACGACTCCTTCGTGTCGGACAGCTCAGACCAGGTGCAGGCCTGCGGCCGTGCCTGTTTCTACCAAAGCCGAGGATTCCCTTTGGTCCGTTACGCCTACAACATACCCCGAATTAAAGACTGAAAGGGCCTTTTGCCGTCGGCTGTTGTAATAAGGAGGTGTAATGCTTCGTGGACTTGTTGCCTGTTTTGACCTTTGGAGCAGGAAGCACTTTTGTAGTCATCGTTCAGCGTCCTTTGTAAAGAAGGGAAGCGGGCAGTAACTTCTTGAGCCATACGTTTGAAAACAATTAAAGAAATAAATCGATTGCCCCGACTGTAAATAATTGGTAAACCAAATTTGTTACCCAATGTTTTTACTCCTTCCACGCAACAGTGGTTTCTTTTATACCGTTTTTTACGTGCTGACGGTGTGTTTCCATGTTGTACTCCAGTTGTACTTTGCTTCTGCTGTTGGCAAGGTAAGTTCTGTTCATTTTTTTCTTTTTTTTCTGCCAAAGCACAATATAAAGGACAGCTGTTTAATATTAAAGAAATTATTTTTAAATGTGACTTTTCTATAATTAAGCAAAACCCTCTCTTCCTAACTTTGTATAGTGTATTCAGCATTGAATCTCAGGATGAATTTTACTGCAGGGCCAAAAAAAAAAAAGGGATTAATTCTCCCATACATAACTGTGACAGCAATATAGGAACACCGTGTTTGCTTTGTATTTCAAGCCACCGTTCAACTTCAGAAAGAGGTTGTGTTACAACAGAGCACTTGTAATCCACAGTATCCATAGACTGTGAAGCAGGCATGTTAACAGCTGTCAGGAATAGTTGGGCCAAACCCATTTTTCCGGCGATGATGCGTTACTTCAGGTGAACCACAGCAACTTCCTGCAGTAGGGTCACGGCTGGAAGGAGTGTGGACGCGTCGGGGGGGTGTTAGCGGCGCCGGCCGCTGACGTAGCTCGTGTCTTCGCAGAGAGACTGGCTGATACTCTGCCGCCTGTTCACTGTTGCAGCACCCCAGTCGTACGCACCGGTAGGCTGAGACTGGAGCAAACGGCGAGAGAACAAAGCAATTTTGCAATAGAGGTAAAGCATTTTTCCAGTTTACCGGGACTGAAGCGCAGCGTGCCAAGCCACCGATCTGCCTGTAAATCGGTGCAGGATTTTTTAACCGTTCAAGTCCTGAGACCCAAATGATTTAAGTACAATCAGTGATCCATTTTTATTGAGTGTGAAACCTGATCAATATAAAGTTATGAATGCACAATGAATAATGATGTATGTTCCTTGACCAATACGCTAAATCAGGAGCACAATCCACTGCCATCCCAGTTACTCTGGAGACATTCTCGTTAAGATTTAAAGCTAGATGGCTGTTTTGAGAATTAAGCTGTACATACTGTTCATACAATGAATTTTTATCTTTGTATTGTAAATTATTGGATAGAACACATGATGGGAAATGTGGCTTCAGTTCGTTTTGTTAATTAAAGCTACCTCCTAAACGATAGTGGCTGCCAGTAGCAGAATGTTTAAAATGTGGTTTATATACTTTTTGCGTTGTAAATAGACATGGTTGTATATTGTCACTGTAATAAAACCAGACTCCTTGTATATCAAAATCACGTAGTTTGTACAGAGTATGGGAGGATTATTTACTGTATGCTGTTAATTTTGTAAGCCAAAATATTCACATGTAAAAACCAGAGGAAAACCAACCCAGAGTTGTTAATTCTTATATTTACACTCATGAATATTTACATCTGCAATTAGCATGGAACGTTACACTGAAAGCAAATAAAGGGTACATGAATATTGATTGTTATTTATCTCTGTTTGTCGAAAGTTAAGGCTGAAAATGGTGCACATGTGAAATTATTGTGCGTAAATAACATGTCATCTGCTTCCTGCTACATGTGGCGAGAGCTTTGGGAAAGAATTGCCAGCAAAGTAAGAAAGTTGCCAGTTTACATGTGGATTTATGAGCTTGGACTGGTGCTGACTCTTGGCCTGAAAAGGTTAAAACCTTCAGAGAAGTGTCTGCCCTCTTCTAAAGCAGCCTCGTTAATAAAGACATTGCTACGTACTGTATGGGACTTGAAACGTGTTCAGTGTGGTGTGGGAAATCATGGGGATGCTGACCTTGATACTGACGCTGGGTCTCTGCTGATGGCTGTGGGGTGTTTCAGCCGCGGTTTCGTGGGAGTCCCAGTCTGTTCCACACGCCTGTTGGCCAGCCAGCCAGAGGGGAGGAGAACCCTGCTCACGAGAATACTTCTCAGGAAGGACAGTAAATGTAAGATGCCATTGTGTAATCTGTAGGGAAGGAAATCCAACTATCAGTTTCAAACGGTGCTCTCAAGTATGGATATGTTTCGTCTGCTTTACCAACGAGGCTTCACGGAGACGCTGTTAGAACGGTCAGGTACCGCCCGCCGGGAGTTGGTTATTCATACATCAGTATCTCTCTGCAGTTAGAGTTGCACAAATGGTTCGTTCTCGCTGCCGTCAGCCCAGCGCCTCCCCCCACGTGCAGGTTTTGTCGGCTGGTAGAGGTGAGAGGATACAGGTGCTGGCTGCTGACCTCAGCCCGTCAGGGAGCAGTGCTGCAGAGCCTGCCGGTCTCGGCATCGCCCGTGCCCACCACCTGGGATCACAAAATCATGGAGCGGTTTGGGCTGGAAGGGACCTTAAAGACCATCCAGTTCCAACCCCCCTGCCATGGGCAGGGACACCTTCCACTAGACCAGGTTGCTCAAAGCCTCATCCAGCCTGGCCTTGGACACTTCCAGGGATGGGGCATCCACAGCTTCTCTGGGCAACCTGTGCCAGTGCCCCACCACCCTCTCCAGGAAGAACTTCCTGATAACTTCACCTGTGGACATCACGTAAGGAGAACCCCAGGTACTTAGTGCCCCCTTTGCTGGCCAGGCTGATCGCGGAAGCGGGCATGGAGAACCTGCTCCCTCCTCTCCCCGCTCTGAAAGCAGAGTCAGATCTGCGGGGACGATGTGCCCTAAGGCTGTGCTGTGTGGGAACGCGTCCCCTGCTCTCCTGGAGCCTAGAGCGAGCTGAAGCTGCTCTTGGGACACCGTTGCAGACCTTGCTTCGAAGCCCCTCTAAACGGTGGCAGCGCTGAGCCCCGACGCTGGGCTGAGCAGGGGGAAGTCGCTGCTGATTTCTTTTAAGGGAAAACCTCGGGCAAGGAGGAGGTTGGTGGTTTTCCTTCCTCGTCTGCTGTTGGAAGGAGGCAGCTTTCTGCAGGAGGACAGTCACAAAATTGCTGAAGCTGCTGAGGTAGCCCCTCCCTTTCCCCCCATTAAGAGTAATTACTTAATGACTGCTATTAGCCTGCTCTGTGGCAGTTTGGGGTGAGATCTCTTAATTTGAAACGGAGCCTTTTTATTCTCTTGCAAAAATAAGCATTGGTTAGGAACTTGCTGGTTTAGATCCCTTTCGTCCTCTTTGATTTCCAGGGGGGTTGGAACTGGATGATCTTTAAGGTCCCTTCCAACCCAAACCATTCTGTGATTCTATGATTTCTTTCCAGTAGAATTTCCTGTGTTTAGTTGTAAATTTACTCAGAAATTTCAATGTTAAACTAAGTTATTGTTATTCTTCGATGATTCTGTTGGCCTTGATGACTATTTCTAAGCCTTCAGTTTTAATATACAGGGTAATATTTTTAATTAAAAGCACAATGCAGAGTTTCTTTCATACATGCCCTCAGTTTAATAATTTTTAATTACATAGGTGCTTTTGATCTCTTCGTGCTAGCGTAATAAGTTCATTTTTAGCAAGGGATCTTTTAGTATTGCCTTTCACATGTCGTACAGTAGAACCGGAGTTCAGCTGGAGATAGTTCAGTAAATAAGGAAATTAATTAAATCTGAGATGGGGTAATACAAATCACTGTTTTCTGTTGTACACTGTAAGAACTTGGAGGTTGAATGGACGCGTGTCCTGTGTCGCATTCGTGGCACCGCACCTATAAAGTCTCCTCATTTCGGTTTTACCTAAGAAATAATGGTTAATGGTCATGGTGTTGTTGACTAGAGGGAAATTAGATTTGAGGGTAATAAAAGATGAAGTGACTTAGGGTAACAGAAGTATAACCCATAAGTGCCTTTTGAACATTTCAGCCCTAAAATGACCAACTAAATCTGTTAATCACTGAAGCGTTCAAAGCGACGAAGCTCTGTGCAGACCCGTTGAATGAGCGAAGGCTGTTGAGAAGCAGCAGGGCTGCCATCCCCAACTACCCTGAAACAGCGAAGTCGAGATCCCGCCATCGATTCAAAAAGACGGGATTTGAACAAAATCCCGTTTCATCCTTGCTCATTCCAAGAGGGAGATTCCCACCACCTCAAGGCCACGCTCCTTGAAAGCAGATGGCTCCGCGTCTGCCGTCAGCAGGGTCTGTGCTGGGACGAGCAGTGGGTACGGTGCAGGGCAAAGGGGGGGGTACGCTGTGCCCTGAAGGAGAAGCGGGGCACTCCAAGGCCTCTCGGATGTCACAGCCTCTGGCCCAGCAGCACTACGGATGCGGGCGTGAAAATAGCCAGTAGACAGTATAGGCAGCGCTCGGTCTGCCCTGACGCTGCGTGTGGAGCCAAGTAGCTTTCTTCCCGGCTGCCGTGCCTGCTGCACCGTTCTTCCCCACGCTGGAAAACCTGAAGACGTGGGAAAACCTGGAATTTGACAGCGTTTGGTTCGGATTTTCTTTTTTTCCCATTTTTTTACGGTTGCAAGTAAAATTAAGATACACATTCTTTTTTTCGTAAATATGTACTCTGCAAGGTTAAAGCATGTTGTCCGAGCCTTAGTTGGTGCCTAAATTTAGTAAGGATTTTTTTTCAGTAGGATTATTTTTATGCTTTTTCTGTGTTCCTGAATGCAAGTGTAGAACTGGAGATTACACTGACAGCAGCCTTACCTGATTGTTTTCATTAAATCTGGCTAGTATTAATGAAGTTGAACTGGGGGGGTTCCTTCTGATGGCTCCTCTGGTTTTGGAGACTGAGTCAATCGGACCAGCGTTGAATTTCTAAAATTCAACTATTCGATAAAGAAGAGTTGGCAAGTGCAAATATTACAGCAAATTGTTAAATCAGGGAAGTTAGTGATTCAAGGTAGCTGATTTATACCTAGAATTTAATTAGTTTCTATGTTTTTTACCTGTAAAATTGCTTTCTTCACATCATTTTCTGTGTAAAATGGTTTTTCAAATACTGTGGATGGCCATTGGGGTGACTTGTGAGCAGTTTCTCAGGAGCATTTGGATGTTCAGACATGCTGATTGGCAGGACTGGACAAAGTACGGGAATATATCCCTCTCTTTACTCTGAATTTAACTCCTTGTTGCTTAAAGTACTTATTCCATGGTCTGCGATGGTGTTGGTTCAGTGAGCACGGAAAGGCTGAATGTGGTTTTTGTCATGGCTTTGGTGAGAAATTCGGCTGGTTTTTCACGATGGTAACAGCCATAGGGGTGTGTGATCATGTATTTATTC